>NW_027438013.1:0-49285 GCF_965140245.1 Athene noctua | reverse complement strand
CGTACACGTTTTCGGCCGAAAACGCGTTTTCCGGCGAAAACGCACACCACGGCTCTTTCTGAGAAAAAGCAAGCACGGAGGACGAGAACCGCTTTTGCCCTGCGTAGCGTTCCGGGCAGCGGGTAGAACCAGGCAGAGAATTCCCGGCTAGCAGCTTCCCTGTGGCGGGGAAGTGCAAACGTACACGTTTTCGGCCGAAAACGCGTTTTCCGGCGAAAACGCACACCACGGCTCTTTCTGAGAAAAAGCAAGCACGGAGGACGAGAACCGCTTTTGCCCTGCGTAGCGTTCCGGGCAGCGGGTAGAACCAGGCAGAGAATTCCCGGCTAGCAGCTTCCCTGTGGCGGGGAAGTGCAAACGTACACGTTTTCGGCCGAAAACGCGTTTTCCGGCGAAAACGCACACCACGGCTCTTTCTGAGAAAAAGCAAGCACGGAGGACGAGAACCGCTTTTGCCCTGCGTAGCGTTCCGGGCAGCGGGTAGAACCAGGCAGAGAATTCCCGGCTAGCAGCTTCCCTGTGGCGGGGAAGTGCAAACGTACACGTTTTCGGCCGAAAACGCGTTTTCCGGCGAAAACGCACACCACGGCTCTTTCTGAGAAAAAGCAAGCACGGAGGACGAGAACCGCTTTTGCCCTGCGTAGCGTTCCGGGCAGCGGGTAGAACCAGGCAGAGAATTCCCGGCTAGCAGCTTCCCTGTGGCGGGGAAGTGCAAACGTACACGTTTTCGGCCGAAAACGCGTTTTCCGGCGAAAACGCACACCACGGCTCTTTCTGAGAAAAAGCAAGCACGGAGGACGAGAACCGCTTTTGCCCTGCGTAGCGTTCCGGGCAGCGGGTAGAACCAGGCAGAGAATTCCCGGCTAGCAGCTTCCCTGTGGCGGGGAAGTGCAAACGTACACGTTTTCGGCCGAAAACGCGTTTTCCGGCGAAAACGCACACCACGGCTCTTTCTGAGAAAAAGCAAGCACGGAGGACGAGAACCGCTTTTGCCCTGCGTAGCGTTCCGGGCAGCGGGTAGAACCAGGCAGAGAATTCCCGGCTAGCAGCTTCCCTGTGGCGGGGAAGTGCAAACGTACACGTTTTCGGCCGAAAACGCGTTTTCCGGCGAAAACGCACACCACGGCTCTTTCTGAGAAAAAGCAAGCACGGAGGACGAGAACCGCTTTTGCCCTGCGTAGCGTTCCGGGCAGCGGGTAGAACCAGGCAGAGAATTCCCGGCTAGCAGCTTCCCTGTGGCGGGGAAGTGCAAACGTACACGTTTTCGGCCGAAAACGCGTTTTCCGGCGAAAACGCACACCACGGCTCTTTCTGAGAAAAAGCAAGCACGGAGGACGAGAACCGCTTTTGCCCTGCGTAGCGTTCCGGGCAGCGGGTAGAACCAGGCAGAGAATTCCCGGCTAGCAGCTTCCCTGTGGCGGGGAAGTGCAAACGTACACGTTTTCGGCCGAAAACGCGTTTTCCGGCGAAAACGCACACCACGGCTCTTTCTGAGAAAAAGCAAGCACGGAGGACGAGAACCGCTTTTGCCCTGCGTAGCGTTCCGGGCAGCGGGTAGAACCAGGCAGAGAATTCCCGGCTAGCAGCTTCCCTGTGGCGGGGAAGTGCAAACGTACACGTTTTCGGCCGAAAACGCGTTTTCCGGCGAAAACGCACACCACGGCTCTTTCTGAGAAAAAGCAAGCACGGAGGACGAGAACCGCTTTTGCCCTGCGTAGCGTTCCGGGCAGCGGGTAGAACCAGGCAGAGAATTCCCGGCTAGCAGCTTCCCTGTGGCGGGGAAGTGCAAACGTACACGTTTTCGGCCGAAAACGCGTTTTCCGGCGAAAACGCACACCACGGCTCTTTCTGAGAAAAAGCAAGCACGGAGGACGAGAACCGCTTTTGCCCTGCGTAGCGTTCCGGGCAGCGGGTAGAACCAGGCAGAGAATTCCCGGCTAGCAGCTTCCCTGTGGCGGGGAAGTGCAAACGTACACGTTTTCGGCCGAAAACGCGTTTTCCGGCGAAAACGCACACCACGGCTCTTTCTGAGAAAAAGCAAGCACGGAGGACGAGAACCGCTTTTGCCCTGCGTAGCGTTCCGGGCAGCGGGTAGAACCAGGCAGAGAATTCCCGGCTAGCAGCTTCCCTGTGGCGGGGAAGTGCAAACGTACACGTTTTCGGCCGAAAACGCGTTTTCCGGCGAAAACGCACACCACGGCTCTTTCTGAGAAAAAGCAAGCACGGAGGACGAGAACCGCTTTTGCCCTGCGTAGCGTTCCGGGCAGCGGGTAGAACCAGGCAGAGAATTCCCGGCTAGCAGCTTCCCTGTGGCGGGGAAGTGCAAACGTACACGTTTTCGGCCGAAAACGCGTTTTCCGGCGAAAACGCACACCACGGCTCTTTCTGAGAAAAAGCAAGCACGGAGGACGAGAACCGCTTTTGCCCTGCGTAGCGTTCCGGGCAGCGGGTAGAACCAGGCAGAGAATTCCCGGCTAGCAGCTTCCCTGTGGCGGGGAAGTGCAAACGTACACGTTTTCGGCCGAAAACGCGTTTTCCGGCGAAAACGCACACCACGGCTCTTTCTGAGAAAAAGCAAGCACGGAGGACGAGAACCGCTTTTGCCCTGCGTAGCGTTCCGGGCAGCGGGTAGAACCAGGCAGAGAATTCCCGGCTAGCAGCTTCCCTGTGGCGGGGAAGTGCAAACGTACACGTTTTCGGCCGAAAACGCGTTTTCCGGCGAAAACGCACACCACGGCTCTTTCTGAGAAAAAGCAAGCACGGAGGACGAGAACCGCTTTTGCCCTGCGTAGCGTTCCGGGCAGCGGGTAGAACCAGGCAGAGAATTCCCGGCTAGCAGCTTCCCTGTGGCGGGGAAGTGCAAACGTACACGTTTTCGGCCGAAAACGCGTTTTCCGGCGAAAACGCACACCACGGCTCTTTCTGAGAAAAAGCAAGCACGGAGGACGAGAACCGCTTTTGCCCTGCGTAGCGTTCCGGGCAGCGGGTAGAACCAGGCAGAGAATTCCCGGCTAGCAGCTTCCCTGTGGCGGGGAAGTGCAAACGTACACGTTTTCGGCCGAAAACGCTTTTTCCGGCCAAAACGCACACCACGGCTCTTTCTGAGAAAAAGCAAGCACGGAGGACGAGAACCGCTTTTGCCCTGCGTAGCGTTCCGGGCAGCGGGTAGAACCAGGCAGAGAATTCCCGGCTAGCAGCTTCCCTGTGGCGGGGAAGTGCAAACGTACACGTTTTCGGCCGAAAACGCGTTTTCCGGCGAAAACGCACACCACGGCTCTTTCTGAGAAAAAGCAAGCACGGAGGACGAGAACCGCTTTTGCCCTGCGTAGCGTTCCGGGCAGCGGGTAGAACCAGGCAGAGAATTCCCGGCTAGCAGCTTCCCTGTGGCGGGGAAGTGCAAACGTACACGTTTTCGGCCGAAAACGCGTTTTCCGGCGAAAACGCACACCACGGCTCTTTCTGAGAAAAAGCAAGCACGGAGGACGAGAACCGCTTTTGCCCTGCGTAGCGTTCCGGGCAGCGGGTAGAACCAGGCAGAGAATTCCCGGCTAGCAGCTTCCCTGTGGCGGGGAAGTGCAAACGTACACGTTTTCGGCCGAAAACGCGTTTTCCGGCGAAAACGCACACCACGGCTCTTTCTGAGAAAAAGCAAGCACGGAGGACGAGAACCGCTTTTGCCCTGCGTAGCGTTCCGGGCAGCGGGTAGAACCAGGCAGAGAATTCCCGGCTAGCAGCTTCCCTGTGGCGGGGAAGTGCAAACGTACACGTTTTCGGCCGAAAACGCGTTTTCCGGCGAAAACGCACACCACGGCTCTTTCTGAGAAAAAGCAAGCACGGAGGACGAGAACCGCTTTTGCCCTGCGTAGCGTTCCGGGCAGCGGGTAGAACCAGGCAGAGAATTCCCGGCTAGCAGCTTCCCTGTGGCGGGGAAGTGCAAACGTACACGTTTTCGGCCGAAAACGCGTTTTCCGGCGAAAACGCACACCACGGCTCTTTCTGAGAAAAAGCAAGCACGGAGGACGAGAACCGCTTTTGCCCTGCGTAGCGTTCCGGGCAGCGGGTAGAACCAGGCAGAGAATTCCCGGCTAGCAGCTTCCCTGTGGCGGGGAAGTGCAAACGTACACGTTTTCGGCCGAAAACGCGTTTTCCGGCGAAAACGCACACCACGGCTCTTTCTGAGAAAAAGCAAGCACGGAGGACGAGAACCGCTTTTGCCCTGCGTAGCGTTCCGGGCAGCGGGTAGAACCAGGCAGAGAATTCCCGGCTAGCAGCTTCCCTGTGGCGGGGAAGTGCAAACGTACACGTTTTCGGCCGAAAACGCGTTTTCCGGCGAAAACGCACACCACGGCTCTTTCTGAGAAAAAGCAAGCACGGAGGACGAGAACCGCTTTTGCCCTGCGTAGCGTTCCGGGCAGCGGGTAGAACCAGGCAGAGAATTCCCGGCTAGCAGCTTCCCTGTGGCGGGGAAGTGCAAACGTACACGTTTTCGGCCGAAAACGCGTTTTCCGGCGAAAACGCACACCACGGCTCTTTCTGAGAAAAAGCAAGCACGGAGGACGAGAACCGCTTTTGCCCTGCGTAGCGTTCCGGGCAGCGGGTAGAACCAGGCAGAGAATTCCCGGCTAGCAGCTTCCCTGTGGCGGGGAAGTGCAAACGTACACGTTTTCGGCCGAAAACGCGTTTTCCGGCGAAAACGCACACCACGGCTCTTTCTGAGAAAAAGCAAGCACGGAGGACGAGAACCGCTTTTGCCCTGCGTAGCGTTCCGGGCAGCGGGTAGAACCAGGCAGAGAATTCCCGGCTAGCAGCTTCCCTGTGGCGGGGAAGTGCAAACGTACACGTTTTCGGCCGAAAACGCGTTTTCCGGCGAAAACGCACACCACGGCTCTTTCTGAGAAAAAGCAAGCACGGAGGACGAGAACCGCTTTTGCCCTGCGTAGCGTTCCGGGCAGCGGGTAGAACCAGGCAGAGAATTCCCGGCTAGCAGCTTCCCTGTGGCGGGGAAGTGCAAACGTACACGTTTTCGGCCGAAAACGCGTTTTCCGGCCAAAACGCACACCACGGCTCTTTCTGAGGAAAAGCAAGCACGGAGGACGAGAACCGCTTTTGCCCTGCGTAGCGTTCCGGGCAGCGGGTAGAACCAGGCAGAGAATTCCCGGCTAGCAGCTTCCCTGTGGCGGGGAAGTGCAAACGTACACGTTTTCGGCCGAAAACGCGTTTTCCGGCGAAAACGCACACCACGGCTCTTTCTGAGAAAAAGCAAGCACGGAGGACGAGAACCGCTTTTGCCCTGCGTAGCGTTCCGGGCAGCGGGTAGAACCAGGCAGAGAATTCCCGGCTAGCAGCTTCCCTGTGGCGGGGAAGTGCAAACGTACACGTTTTCGGCCGAAAACGCGTTTTCCGGCGAAAACGCACACCACGGCTCTTTCTGAGAAAAAGCAAGCACGGAGGACGAGAACCGCTTTTGCCCTGCGTAGCGTTCCGGGCAGCGGGTAGAACCAGGCAGAGAATTCCCGGCTAGCAGCTTCCCTGTGGCGGGGAAGTGCAAACGTACACGTTTTCGGCCGAAAACGCGTTTTCCGGCCGAAAACGCACACCACGGCTCTTTCTGAGAAAAAGCAAGCACGGAGGACGAGAACCGCTTTTGCCCTGCGTAGCGTTCCGGGCAGCGGGTAGAACCAGGCAGAGAATTCCCGGCTAGCAGCTTCCCTGTGGCGGGGAAGTGCAAACGTACACGTTTTCGGCCGAAAACGCGTTTTCCGGCGAAAACGCACACCACGGCTCTTTCTGAGAAAAAGCAAGCACGGAGGACGAGAACCGCTTTTGCCCTGCGTAGCGTTCCGGGCAGCGGGTAGAACCAGGCAGAGAATTCCCGGCTAGCAGCTTCCCTGTGGCGGGGAAGTGCAAACGTACACGTTTTCGGCCGAAAACGCGTTTTCCGGCGAAAACGCACACCACGGCTCTTTCTGAGAAAAAGCAAGCACGGAGGACGAGAACCGCTTTTGCCCTGCGTAGCGTTCCGGGCAGCGGGTAGAACCAGGCAGAGAATTCCCGGCTAGCAGCTTCCCTGTGGCGGGGAAGTGCAAACGTACACGTTTTCGGCCGAAAACGCGTTTTCCGGCGAAAACGCACACCACGGCTCTTTCTGAGAAAAAGCAAGCACGGAGGACGAGAACCGCTTTTGCCCTGCGTAGCGTTCCGGGCAGCGGGTAGAACCAGGCAGAGAATTCCCGGCTAGCAGCTTCCCTGTGGCGGGGAAGTGCAAACGTACACGTTTTCGGCCGAAAACGCGTTTTCCGGCCAAAACGCACACCACGGCTCTTTCTGAGAGAAAGCAAGCACGGAGGACGAGAACCGCTTTTGCCCTGCGTAGCGTTCCGGGCAGCGGGTAGAACCAGGCAGAGAATTCCCGGCTAGCAGCTTCCCTGTGGCGGGGAAGTGCAAACGTACACGTTTTCGGCCGAAAACGCGTTTTCCGGCCAAAACGCACACCACGGCTCTTTCTGAGAAAAAGCAAGCACGGAGGACGAGAACCGCTTTTGCCCTGCGTAGCGTTCCGGGCAGCGGGTAGAACCAGGCAGAGAATTCCCGGCTAGCAGCTTCCCTGTGGCGGGGAAGTGCAAACGTACACGTTTTCGGCCGAAAACGCGTTTTCCGGCGAAAACGCACACCACGGCTCTTTCTGAGAAAAAGCAAGCACGGAGGACGAGAACCGCTTTTGCCCTGCGTAGCGTTCCGGGCAGCGGGTAGAACCAGGCAGAGAATTCCCGGCTAGCAGCTTCCCTGTGGCGGGGAAGTGCAAACGTACACGTTTTCGGCCGAAAACGCGTTTTCCGGCGAAAACGCACACCACGGCTCTTTCTGAGAAAAAGCAAGCACGGAGGACGAGAACCGCTTTTGCCCTGCGTAGCGTTCCGGGCAGCGGGTAGAACCAGGCAGAGAATTCCCGGCTAGCAGCTTCCCTGTGGCGGGGAAGTGCAAACGTACACGTTTTCGGCCGAAAACGCGTTTTCCGGCGAAAACGCACACCACGGCTCTTTCTGAGAAAAAGCAAGCACGGAGGACGAGAACCGCTTTTGCCCTGCGTAGCGTTCCGGGCAGCGGGTAGAACCAGGCAGAGAATTCCCGGCTAGCAGCTTCCCTGTGGCGGGGAAGTGCAAACGTACACGTTTTCGGCCGAAAACGCGTTTTCCGGCGAAAACGCACACCACGGCTCTTTCTGAGAAAAAGCAAGCACGGAGGACGAGAACCGCTTTTGCCCTGCGTAGCGTTCCGGGCAGCGGGTAGAACCAGGCAGAGAATTCCCGGCTAGCAGCTTCCCTGTGGCGGGGAAGTGCAAACGTACACGTTTTCGGCCGAAAACGCGTTTTCCGGCGAAAACGCACACCACGGCTCTTTCTGAGAAAAAGCAAGCACGGAGGACGAGAACCGCTTTTGCCCTGCGTAGCGTTCCGGGAAGCGGGTAGAACCAGGCAGAGAATTCCCGGCTAGCAGCTTCCCTGTGGCGGGGAAGTGCAAACGTACACGTTTTCGGCCGAAAACGCGTTTTCCGGCGAAAACGCACACCACGGCTCTTTCTGAGAAAAAGCAAGCACGGAGGACGA
The DNA here is from genome assembly GCF_965140245.1 of Athene noctua. Classification (NCBI taxonomy): domain Eukaryota; kingdom Metazoa; phylum Chordata; class Aves; order Strigiformes; family Strigidae; genus Athene; species Athene noctua. The sequence continues at coordinate 41,681 of NW_027438013.1, read as the reverse complement.
GAACCGCTTTTGCCCTGCGTAGCGTTCCGGGCAGCGGGTAGAACCAGGCAGAGAATTCCCGGCTAGCAGCTTCCCTGTGGCGGGGAAGTGCAAACGTACACGTTTTCGGCCGAAAACGCGTTTTCCGGCGAAAACGCACACCACGGCTCTTTCTGAGAAAAAGCAAGCACGGAGGACGAGAACCGCTTTTGCCCTGCGTAGCGTTCCGGGCAGCGGGTAGAACCAGGCAGAGAATTCCCGGCTAGCAGCTTCCCTGTGGCGGGGAAGTGCAAACGTACACGTTTTCGGCCGAAAACGCGTTTTCCGGCGAAAACGCACACCACGGCTCTTTCTGAGAAAAAGCAAGCACGGAGGACGAGAACCGCTTTTGCCCTGCGTAGCGTTCCGGGCAGCGGGTAGAACCAGGCAGAGAATTCCCGGCTAGCAGCTTCCCTGTGGCGGGGAAGTGCAAACGTACACGTTTTCGGCCGAAAACGCGTTTTCCGGCGAAAACGCACACCACGGCTCTTTCTGAGAAAAAGCAAGCACGGAGGACGAGAACCGCTTTTGCCCTGCGTAGCGTTCCGGGCAGCGGGTAGAACCAGGCAGAGAATTCCCGGCTAGCAGCTTCCCTGTGGCGGGGAAGTGCAAACGTACACGTTTTCGGCCGAAAACGCGTTTTCCGGCGAAAACGCACACCACGGCTCTTTCTGAGAAAAAGCAAGCACGGAGGACGAGAACCGCTTTTGCCCTGCGTAGCGTTCCGGGCAGCGGGTAGAACCAGGCAGAGAATTCCCGGCTAGCAGCTTCCCTGTGGCGGGGAAGTGCAAACGTACACGTTTTCGGCCGAAAACGCGTTTTCCGGCGAAAACGCACACCACGGCTCTTTCTGAGAAAAAGCAAGCACGGAGGACGAGAACCGCTTTTGCCCTGCGTAGCGTTCCGGGCAGCGGGTAGAACCAGGCAGAGAATTCCCGGCTAGCAGCTTCCCTGTGGCGGGGAAGTGCAAACGTACACGTTTTCGGCCGAAAACGCGTTTTCCGGCGAAAACGCACACCACGGCTCTTTCTGAGAAAAAGCAAGCACGGAGGACGAGAACCGCTTTTGCCCTGCGTAGCGTTCCGGGCAGCGGGTAGAACCAGGCAGAGAATTCCCGGCTAGCAGCTTCCCTGTGGCGGGGAAGTGCAAACGTACACGTTTTCGGCCGAAAACGCGTTTTCCGGCGAAAACGCACACCACGGCTCTTTCTGAGAAAAAGCAAGCACGGAGGACGAGAACCGCTTTTGCCCTGCGTAGCGTTCCGGGCAGCGGGTAGAACCAGGCAGAGAATTCCCGGCTAGCAGCTTCCCTGTGGCGGGGAAGTGCAAACGTACACGTTTTCGGCCGAAAACGCGTTTTCCGGCGAAAACGCACACCACGGCTCTTTCTGAGAAAAAGCAAGCACGGAGGACGAGAACCGCTTTTGCCCTGCGTAGCGTTCCGGGCAGCGGGTAGAACCAGGCAGAGAATTCCCGGCTAGCAGCTTCCCTGTGGCGGGGAAGTGCAAACGTACACGTTTTCGGCCGAAAACGCGTTTTCCGGCGAAAACGCACACCACGGCTCTTTCTGAGAAAAAGCAAGCACGGAGGACGAGAACCGCTTTTGCCCTGCGTAGCGTTCCGGGCAGCGGGTAGAACCAGGCAGAGAATTCCCGGCTAGCAGCTTCCCTGTGGCGGGGAAGTGCAAACGTACACGTTTTCGGCCGAAAACGCGTTTTCCGGCGAAAACGCACACCACGGCTCTTTCTGAGAAAAAGCAAGCACGGAGGACGAGAACCGCTTTTGCCCTGCGTAGCGTTCCGGGCAGCGGGTAGAACCAGGCAGAGAATTCCCGGCTAGCAGCTTCCCTGTGGCGGGGAAGTGCAAACGTACACGTTTTCGGCCGAAAACGCGTTTTCCGGCGAAAACGCACACCACGGCTCTTTCTGAGAAAAAGCAAGCACGGAGGACGAGAACCGCTTTTGCCCTGCGTAGCGTTCCGGGCAGCGGGTAGAACCAGGCAGAGAATTCCCGGCTAGCAGCTTCCCTGTGGCGGGGAAGTGCAAACGTACACGTTTTCGGCCGAAAACGCGTTTTCCGGCGAAAACGCACACCACGGCTCTTTCTGAGAAAAAGCAAGCACGGAGGACGAGAACCGCTTTTGCCCTGCGTAGCGTTCCGGGCAGCGGGTAGAACCAGGCAGAGAATTCCCGGCTAGCAGCTTCCCTGTGGCGGGGAAGTGCAAACGTACACGTTTTCGGCCGAAAACGCGTTTTCCGGCGAAAACGCACACCACGGCTCTTTCTGAGAAAAAGCAAGCACGGAGGACGAGAACCGCTTTTGCCCTGCGTAGCGTTCCGGGCAGCGGGTAGAACCAGGCAGAGAATTCCCGGCTAGCAGCTTCCCTGTGGCGGGGAAGTGCAAACGTACACGTTTTCGGCCGAAAACGCGTTTTCCGGCGAAAACGCACACCACGGCTCTTTCTGAGAAAAAGCAAGCACGGAGGACGAGAACCGCTTTTGCCCTGCGTAGCGTTCCGGGCAGCGGGTAGAACCAGGCAGAGAATTCCCGGCTAGCAGCTTCCCTGTGGCGGGGAAGTGCAAACGTACACGTTTTCGGCCGAAAACGCGTTTTCCGGCGAAAACGCACACCACGGCTCTTTCTGAGAAAAAGCAAGCACGGAGGACGAGAACCGCTTTTGCCCTGCGTAGCGTTCCGGGCAGCGGGTAGAACCAGGCAGAGAATTCCCGGCTAGCAGCTTCCCTGTGGCGGGGAAGTGCAAACGTACACGTTTTCGGCCGAAAACGCGTTTTCCGGCGAAAACGCACACCACGGCTCTTTCTGAGAAAAAGCAAGCACGGAGGACGAGAACCGCTTTTGCCCTGCGTAGCGTTCCGGGCAGCGGGTAGAACCAGGCAGAGAATTCCCGGCTAGCAGCTTCCCTGTGGCGGGGAAGTGCAAACGTACACGTTTTCGGCCGAAAACGCGTTTTCCGGCGAAAACGCACACCACGGCTCTTTCTGAGAAAAAGCAAGCACGGAGGACGAGAACCGCTTTTGCCCTGCGTAGCGTTCCGGGCAGCGGGTAGAACCAGGCAGAGAATTCCCGGCTAGCAGCTTCCCTGTGGCGGGGAAGTGCAAACGTACACGTTTTCGGCCGAAAACGCGTTTTCCGGCGAAAACGCACACCACGGCTCTTTCTGAGAAAAAGCAAGCACGGAGGACGAGAACCGCTTTTGCCCTGCGTAGCGTTCCGGGCAGCGGGTAGAACCAGGCAGAGAATTCCCGGCTAGCAGCTTCCCTGTGGCGGGGAAGTGCAAACGTACACGTTTTCGGCCGAAAACGCGTTTTCCGGCGAAAACGCACACCACGGCTCTTTCTGAGAAAAAGCAAGCACGGAGGACGAGAACCGCTTTTGCCCTGCGTAGCGTTCCGGGCAGCGGGTAGAACCAGGCAGAGAATTCCCGGCTAGCAGCTTCCCTGTGGCGGGGAAGTGCAAACGTACACGTTTTCGGCCGAAAACGCGTTTTCCGGCGAAAACGCACACCACGGCTCTTTCTGAGAAAAAGCAAGCACGGAGGACGAGAACCGCTTTTGCCCTGCGTAGCGTTCCGGGCAGCGGGTAGAACCAGGCAGAGAATTCCCGGCTAGCAGCTTCCCTGTGGCGGGGAAGTGCAAACGTACACGTTTTCGGCCGAAAACGCGTTTTCCGGCGAAAACGCACACCACGGCTCTTTCTGAGAAAAAGCAAGCACGGAGGACGAGAACCGCTTTTGCCCTGCGTAGCGTTCCGGGCAGCGGGTAGAACCAGGCAGAGAATTCCCGGCTAGCAGCTTCCCTGTGGCCGGGAAGTGCAAACGTACACGTTTTCGGCCGAAAACGCGTTTTCCGGCGAAAACGCACACCACGGCTCTTTCTGAGAAAAAGCAAGCACGGAGGACGAGAACCGCTTTTGCCCTGCGTAGCGTTCCGGGCAGCGGGTAGAACCAGGCAGAGAATTCCCGGCTAGCAGCTTCCCTGTGGCGGGGAAGTGCAAACGTACACGTTTTCGGCCGAAAACGCGTTTTCCGGCGAAAACGCACACCACGGCTCTTTCTGAGAAAAAGCAAGCACGGAGGACGAGAACCGCTTTTGCCCTGCGTAGCGTTCCGGGCAGCGGGTAGAACCAGGCAGAGAATTCCCGTCTAGCAGCTTCCCTGTGGCGGGGAAGTGCAAACGTACACGTTTTCGGCCGAAAACGCGTTTTGCGGCGAAAACGCACACCACGGCTCTTTCTGAGAAAAAGCAAGCACGGAGGACGAGAACCGCTTTTGCCCTGCGTAGCGTTCCGGGCAGCGGGTAGAACCAGGCAGAGAATTCCCGGCTAGCAGCTTCCCTGTGGCGGGGAAGTGCAAACGTACACGTTTTCGGCCGAAAACGCGTTTTCCGGCGAAAACGCACACCACGGCTCTTTCTGAGAAAAAGCAAGCACGGAGGACGAGAACCGCTTTTGCCCTGCGTAGCGTTCCGGGCAGCGGGTAGAACCAGGCAGAGAATTCCCGGCTAGCAGCTTCCCTGTGGCGGGGAAGTGCAAACGTACACGTTTTCGCCGAAAACTCGTTTTCCGGCGAAAACGCACACCACGGCTCTTTCTGAGAAAAAGCAAGCACGGAGGACGAGAATCGCTTTTGCCCTGCGTAGCGTTCCGGGCAGCGGGTAGAACCAGGCAGAGAATTCCCGTCTAGCAGCTTCCCTGTGGCCGGGAAGTGCAAACGTACACGTTTTCGGCCGAAAACGCGTTTTCCGGCGAAAACGCACACCACGGCTCTTTCTGAGAAAAAGCAAGCACGGAGGACGAGAACCGCTTTTGCCCTGCGTAGCGTTCCGGGCAGCGGGTAGAACCAGGCAGAGAATTCCCGGCTAGCAGCTTCCCTGTGGCGGGGAAGTGCAAACGTACACGTTTTCGCCGAAAACTCGTTTTCCGGCGAAAACGCACACCACGGCTCTTTCTGAGAAAAAGCAAGCACGGAGGACGAGAATCGCTTTTGCCCTGCGTAGCGTTCCGGGCAGCGGGTAGAACCAGGCAGAGAATTCCCGTCTAGCAGCTTCCCTGTGGCCGGGAAGTGCAAACGTACACGTTTTCGGCCGAAAACGCGTTTTCCGGCGAAAACGCACACCACGGCTCTTTCTGAGAAAAAGCAAGCACGGAGGACGAGAATCGCTTTCGCCCTGCGTAGTGTTCCGGGCAGCGGGTAGAACCAGGCAGAGAATTCCCGGCTAGCAGCTTCCCTGTGGCCGGGAAGTGCAAACGTACACGTTTTCGGCCGAAAACGCGTTTTCCGGCGAAAACGCACACCACGGCTCTTTCTGAGAAAAAGCAAGCACGGAGGACGAGAATCGCTTTTGCCCTGCGTAGCGTTCCGGGCAGCGGGTAGAACCAGGCAGAGAATTCCCGGCTAGCAGCTTCCCTGTGGCCGGGAAGTGCAAACGTACACGTTTTCGGCCGAAAACGCGTTTTCCCGCGAAAACGCACACCACGGCTCTTTCTGAGAAAAAGCAAGCACGGAGGACGAGAATCGCTTTTGCCCTGCGTAGCGTTCCGGGCAGCGGGTAGAACCAGGCAGAGAATTCCCGGCTAGCAGCTTCCCTGTGGCCGGGAAGTGCAAACGTACACGTTTTCGGCCGAAAACGCGTTTTCTGGCGAAAACGCACACCACGGCTCTTTCTGAGAAAAAGCAAGCACGGAGGACGAGAATCGCTTTTGCCCTGCGTAGCGTTCCTGGCAGCGGGTAGAACCAGGCAGAGAATTCCCGGCTAGCAGCTTCCCTGTGGCGGGGAAGTGCAAACTTACACGTTTTCGGCCGAAAACGCGTTTACCGGCGAAAACGCACACCACGGCTCTTTCTGAGAAAAAGCAAGCACGGAGGACGAGAATCGCTTTTGCCCTGCGTAGCGTGCCGGGCAGCGGGTAGAACCAGGCAGAGAATTCCCGTCTAGCAGCTTCCCTGTGGCCGGGAAGTGCAAACGTACACGTTTTCGGCCGATAACGCGTTTTCCCGCGAAAACGCACGCCACGGCTCTTTCTGAGAAAAAGCAAGCACGGAGGACGAGAATCGCTTTTGCCCTGCGTAGCGTTCCGGGCAGCGGGTAGAACCAGGCAGAGAATTCCCGGCTAGCAGCTTCCCTGTGGCCGGGAAGTGCAAACGTACACGTTTTCGGCCGAAAACGCGTTTTCCGGCGAAAAAGCACACCATGGCTCTTTCTGAGAAAAAGCAAGCACGGAGGACGAGAATCGCTTTTGCCCTGCGTAGCGTTCCTGGCAGCGGGTAGAACCAGGCAGAGAATTCCCGGCTAGCAGCTTCCTTGTGGCGGGGAAGTGCAAACGTACACGTTTTCGGCCGAAAACGCGTTTTCCGGTGAAAAAGCACACCATGGCTCTTTCTGAGAAAAAGCAAGCACGGAGGACGAGAATCGCTTTTGCCCTGCGTAGCGTTTCTGGCAGCGGGTAGAACCAGGCAGAGAATTCCCGTCTAGCAGCTTCCCTGTGGCGGGGAAGTGCAAACGTACACGTTTTCGGCCGAAAACGCGTTTTCTGGCGAAAACGCACACCACGGCTCTTTCTGAGAAAAAGCAAGCACGGAGGACGAGAATCGCTTTTGCCCTGCGTAGCGTTCCGGGCAGCGGGTAGAACCAGGCAGAGAATTGCCGGCTAGCAGCTTCCCTGTGGCCGGGAAGTGCAAACGTACACGTTTTCGGCCGAAAACGCGTTTTCTGGCGAAAACGCACACCACGGCTCTTTCTGAGAAAAAGCAAGCACGGAGGACGAGAATCGCTTTTGCCCTGCGTAGCGTTCCGGGCAGCGGGTAGAACCAGGCAGAGAATTCCCGGCTAGCAGCTTCCCTGTGGCCGGGAAGTGCAAACGTACACGTTTTCGGCCGAAAACGCGTTTTCAGGCGAAAACGCACACCACGGCTCTTTCTGAGAAAAAGCAAGCACGGAGGACGAGAATCGCTTTCGCCCTGCGTAGTGTTCCGGGCAGCGGGTAGAACCAGGCAGAGAATTCCCGGCTAGCAGCTTCCCTGTGGCCGGGAAGTGCAAACGTACACGTTTTCGGCCGAAAACGCGTTTTCCGGCGAAAACGCACACCACGGCTCTTTCTGAGAAAAAGCAAGCACGGAGGACGAGAATCGCTTTTGCCCTGCGTAGCGTTCCGGGCAGCGGGTAGAACCAGGCAGAGAATTCCCGGCTAGCAGCTTCCCTGTGGCCGGGAAGTGCAAACGTACACGTTTTCGGCCGAAAACGCGTTTTCTGGCGAAAACGCACACCACGGCTCTTTCTGAGAAAAAGCAAGCACGGAGGACGAGAATCGCTTTTGCCCTGCGTAGCGTTCCTGGCAGCGGGTAGAACCAGGCAGAGAATTCCCGGCTAGCAGCTTCCCTGTGGCGGGGAAGTGCAAACTTACACGTTTTCGGCCGAAAACGCGTTTACCGGCGAAAACGCACACCACGGCTCTTTCTGAGAAAAAGCAAGCACGGAGGACGAGAATCGCTTTTGCCCTGCGTAGCGTGCCGGGCAGCGGGTAGAACCAGGCAGAGAATTCCCGTCTAGCAGCTTCCCTGTGGCCGGGAAGTGCAAACGTACACGTTTTCGGCCGATAACGCGTTTTCCCGCGAAAACGCACGCCACGGCTCTTTCTGAGAAAAAGCAAGCACGGAGGACGAGAATCGCTTTTGCCCTGCGTAGCGTTCCGGGCAGCGGGTAGAACCAGGCAGAGAATTCCCGGCTAGCAGCTTCCCTGTGGCCGGGAAGTGCAAACGTACACGTTTTCGGCCGAAAACGCGTTTTCCGGCGAAAAAGCACACCATGGCTCTTTCTGAGAAAAAGCAAGCACGGAGGACGAGAATCGCTTTTGCCCTGCGTAGCGTTCCTGGCAGCGGGTAGAACCAGGCAGAGAATTCCCGGCTAGCAGCTTCCTTGTGGCGGGGAAGTGCAAACGTACACGTTTTCGGCCGAAAACGCGTTTTCCGGTGAAAAAGCACACCATGGCTCTTTCTGAGAAAAAGCAAGCACGGAGGACGAGAATCGCTTTTGCCCTGCGTAGCGTTTCTGGCAGCGGGTAGAACCAGGCAGAGAATTCCCGTCTAGCAGCTTCCCTGTGGCGGGGAAGTGCAAACGTACACGTTTTCGGCCGAAAACGCGTTTTCTGGCGAAAACGCACACCACGGCTCTTTCTGAGAAAAAGCAAGCACGGAGGACGAGAATCGCTTTTGCCCTGCGTAGCGTTCCGGGCAGCGGGTAGAACCAGGCAGAGAATTGCCGGCTAGCAGCTTCCCTGTGGCCGGGAAGTGCAAACGTACACGTTTTCGGCCGAAAACGCGTTTTCTGGCGAAAACGCACACCACGGCTCTTTCTGAGAAAAAGCAAGCACGGAGGACGAGAATCGCTTTTGCCCTGCGTAGCGTTCCGGGCAGCGGGTAGAACCAGGCAGAGAATTCCCGGCTAGCAGCTTCCCTGTGGCCGGGAAGTGCAAACGTACACGTTTTCGGCCGAAAACGCGTTTTCAGGCGAAAACGCACACCACGGCTCTTTCTGAGAAAAAGCAAGCACGGAGGACGAGAATCGCTTTCGCCCTGCGTAGTGTTCCGGGCAGCGGGTAGAACCAGGCAGAGAATTCCCGGCTAGCAGCTTCCCTGTGGCCGGGAAGTGCAAACGTACACGTTTTCGGCCGAAAACGCGTTTTCCGGCGAAAACGCACACCACGGCTCTTTCTGAGAAAAAGCAAGCACGGAGGACGAGAATCGCTTTTGCCCTGCGTAGCGTTCCGGGCAGCGGGTAGAACCAGGCAGAGAATTCCCGGCTAGCAGCTTCCCTGTGGCCGGGAAGTGCAAACGTACACGTTTTCGGCCGAAAACGTGTTTTCCCGCGAAAACGCACACCACGGCTCTTTCTGAGAAAAAGCAAGCACGGAGGACGAGAATCGCTTTTGCCCTGCGTAGCGTTCCGGGCAGCGGGTAGAACCAGGCAGAGAATTCCCGGCTAGCAGCTTCCCTGTGGCGGGGAAGTGCAAACGTACACGTTTTCGGCCGAAAACGCGTTTTCCGGCGAAAACGCACACCACGGCTCTTTCTGAGAAAAAGCAAGCACGGAGGACGAGAACCGCTTTTGCCCTGCGTAGCGTTCCGGGCAGCGGGTAGAACCAGGCAGAGAATTCCCGGCTAGCAGCTTCCCTGTGGCGGGGAAGTGCAAACGTACACGTTTTCGGCCGAAAACGCGTTTTCCGGCGAAAACGCACACCACGGCTCTTTCTGAGAAAAAGCAAGCACGGAGGACGAGAACCGCTTTTGCCCTGCGTAGCGTTCCGGGCAGCGGGTAGAACCAGGCAGAGAATTCCCGGCTAGCAGCTTCCCTGTGGCGGGGAAGTGCAAACGTACACGTTTTCGGCCGAAAACGCGTTTTCCGGCGAAAACGCACACCACGGCTCTTTCTGAGAAAAAGCAAGCACGGAGGACGAGAACCGCTTTTGCCCTGCGTAGCGTTCCGGGCAGCGGGTAGAACCAGGCAGAGAATTCCCGGCTAGCAGCTTCCCTGTGGCGGGGAAGTGCAAACGTACACGTTTTCCGCCGAAAACGCGTTTTCCGGCGAAAACGCACACCACGGCTCCTTCTGAGAAAAAGCAAGCACGGAGGACGAGAACCGCTTTTGCCCTGCGTAGCGTTCCGGGCAGCGGGTAGAACCAGGCAGAGAATTCCCGGCTAGCAGCTTCCCTGTGGCGGGGAAGTGCAAACGTACACGTTTTCGGCCGAAAACGCGTTTTCCGGCGAAAACGCACACCACGGCTCTTTCTGAGAAAAAGCAAGCACGGAGGACGAGAACCGCTTTTGCCCTGCGTAGCGTTCCGGGCAGCGGGTAGAACCAGGCAGAGAATTCCCGGCTAGCAGCTTCCCTGTGGCGGGGAAGTGCAAACGTACACGTTTTCGGCCGAAAACGCGTTTTCCGGCGAAAACGCACACCACGGCTCTTTCTGAGAAAAAGCAAGCACGGAGGACGAGAACCGCTTTTGCCCTGCGTAGCGTTCCGGGCAGCGGGTAGAACCAGGCAGAGAATTCCCGGCTAGCAGCTTCCCTGTGGCGGGGAAGTGCAAACGTACACGTTTTCGGCCGAAAACGCGTTTTCCGGCGAAAACGCACACCACGGCTCTTTCTGAGAAAAAGCAAGCACGGAGGACGAGAACCGCTTTTGCCCTGCGTAGCGTTCCGGGCAGCGGGTAGAACCAGGCAGAGAATTCCCGGCTAGCAGCTTCCCTGTGGCGGGGAAGTGCAAACGTACACGTTTTCGGCCGAAAACGCGTTTTCCGGCGAAAACGCACACCACGGCTCTTTCTGAGAAAAAGCAAGCACGGAGGACGAGAACCGCTTTTGCCCTGCGTAGCGTTCCGGGCAGCGGGTAGAACCAGGCAGAGAATTCCCGGCTAGCAGCTTCCCTGTGGCGGGGAAGTGCAAACGTACACGTTTTCGGCCGAAAACGCGTTTTCCGGCGAAAACGCACACCACGGCTCTTTCTGAGAAAAAGCAAGCACGGAGGACGAGAACCGCTTTTGCCCTGCGTAGCGTTCCGGGCAGCGGGTAGAACCAGGCAGAGAATTCCCGGCTAGCAGCTTCCCTGTGGCGGGGAAGTGCAAACGTACACGTTTTCGGCCGAAAACGCGTTTTCCGGCGAAAACGCACACCACGGCTCTTTCTGAGAAAAAGCAAGCACGGAGGACGAGAACCGCTTTTGCCCTGCGTAGCGTTCCGGGCAGCGGGTAGAACCAGGCAGAGAATTCCCGGCTAGCAGCTTCCCTGTGGCGGGGAAGTGCAAACGTACACGTTTTCGGCCGAAAACGCGTTTTCCGGCGAAAACGCACACCACGGCTCTTTCTGAGAAAAAGCAAGCACGGAGGACGAGAACCGCTTTTGCCCTGCGTAGCGTTCCGGGCAGCGGGTAGAACCAGGCAGAGAATTCCCGGCTAGCAGCTTCCCTGTGGCGGGGAAGTGCAAACGTACACGTTTTCGGCCGAAAACGCGTTTTCCGGCGAAAACGCACACCACGGCTCTTTCTGAGAAAAAGCAAGCACGGAGGACGAGAACCGCTTTTGCCCTGCGTAGCGTTCCGGGCAGCGGGTAGAACCAGGCAGAGAATTCCCGGCTAGCAGCTTCCCTGTGGCGGGGAAGTGCAAACGTACACGTTTTCGGCCGAAAACGCGTTTTCCGGCGAAAACGCACACCACGGCTCTTTCTGAGAAAAAGCAAGCACGGAGGACGAGAACCGCTTTTGCCCTGCGTAGCGTTCCGGGCAGCGGGTAGAACCAGGCAGAGAATTCCCGGCTAGCAGCTTCCCTGTGGCGGGGAAGTGCAAACGTACACGTTTTCGGCCGAAAACGCGTTTTCCGGCGAAAACGCACACCACGGCTCTTTCTGAGAAAAAGCAAGCACGGAGGACGAGAACCGCTTTTGCCCTGCGTAGCGTTCCGGGCAGCGGGTAGAACCAGGCAGAGAATTCCCGGCTAGCAGCTTCCCTGTGGCGGGGAAGTGCAAACGTACACGTTTTCGGCCGAAAACGCGTTTTCCGGCGAAAACGCACACCACGGCTCTTTCTGAGAAAAAGCAAGCACGGAGGACGAGAACCGCTTTTGCCCTGCGTAGCGTTCCGGGCAGCGGGTAGAACCAGGCAGAGAATTCCCGGCTAGCAGCTTCCCTGTGGCGGGGAAGTGCAAACGTACACGTTTTCGGCCGAAAACGCGTTTTCCGGCGAAAACGCACACCACGGCTCTTTCTGAGAAAAAGCAAGCACGGAGGACGAGAACCGCTTTTGCCCTGCGTAGCGTTCCGGGCAGCGGGTAGAACCAGGCAGAGAATTCCCGGCTAGCAGCTTACCTGTGGCGGGGAAGTGCAAACGTACACGTTTTCGGCCGAAAACGCGTTTTCCGGCGAAAACGCACACCACGGCTCTTTCTGAGAAAAAGCAAGCACGGAGGACGAGAACCGCTTTTGCCCTGCGTAGCGTTCCGGGCAGCGGGTAGAACCAGGCAGAGAATTCCCGGCTAGCAGCTTCCCTGTGGCGGGGAAGTGCAAACGTACACGTTTTCGGCCGAAAACGCGTTTTCCGGCGAAAACGCACACCACGGCTCTTTCTGAGAAAAAGCAAGCACGGAGGACGAGAACCGCTTTTGCCCTGCGTAGCGTTCCGGGCAGCGGGTAGAACCAGGCAGAGAATTCCCGGCTAGCAGCTTCCCTGTGGCGGGGAAGTGCAAACGTACACGTTTTCGGCCGAAAACGCGTTTTCCGGCGAAAACGCACACCACGGCTCTTTCTGAGAAAAAGCAAGCACGGAGGACGAGAACCGCTTTTGCCCTGCGTAGCGTTCCGGGCAGCGGGTAGAACCAGGCAGAGAATTCCCGGCTAGCAGCTTCCCTGTGGCGGGGAAGTGCAAACGTACACGTTTTCGGCCGAAAACGCGTTTTCCGGCGAAAACGCACACCACGGCTCTTTCTGAGAAAAAGCAAGCACGGAGGACGAGAACCGCTTTTGCCCTGCGTAGCGTTCCGGGCAGCGGGTAGAACCAGGCAGAGAATTCCCGGCTAGCAGCTTCCCTGTGGCGGGGAAGTGCAAACGTACACGTTTTCGGCCGAAAACGCGTTTTCCGGCGAAAACGCACACCACGGCTCTTTCTGAGAAAAAGCAAGCACGGAGGACGAGAACCGCTTTTGCCCTGCGTAGCGTTCCGGGCAGCGGGTAGAACCAGGCAGAGAATTCCCGGCTAGCAGCTTCCCTGTGGCGGGGAAGTGCAAACGTACACGTTTTCGGCCGAAAACGCGTTTTCCGGCGAAAACGCACACCACGGCTCTTTCTGAGAAAAAGCAAGCACGGAGGACGAGAACCGCTTTTGCCCTGCGTAGCGTTCCGGGCAGCGGGTAGAACCAGGCAGAGAATTCCCGGCTAGCAGCTTCCCTGTGGCGGGGAAGTGCAAACGTACACGTTTTCGGCCGAAAACGCGTTTTCCGGCGAAAACGCACACCACGGCTCTTTCTGAGAAAAAGCAAGCACGGAGGACGAGAACCGCTTTTGCCCTGCGTAGCGTTCCGGGCAGCGGGTAGAACCAGGCAGAGAATTCCCGGCTAGCAGCTTCCCTGTGGCGGGGAAGTGCAAACGTACACGTTTTCGGCCGAAAACGCGTTTTCCGGCGAAAACGCACACCACGGCTCTTTCTGAGAAAAAGCAAGCACGGAGGACGAGAACCGCTTTTGCCCTGCGTAGCGTTCCGGGCAGCGGGTAGAACCAGGCAGAGAATTCCCGGCTAGCAGCTTCCCTGTGGCGGGGAAGTGCAAACGTACACGTTTTCGGCCGAAAACGCGTTTTCCGGCGAAAACGCACACCACGGCTCTTTCTGAGAAAAAGCAAGCACGGAGGACGAGAACCGCTTTTGCCCTGCGTAGCGTTCCGGGCAGCGGGTAGAACCAGGCAGAGAATTCCCGGCTAGCAGCTTCCCTGTGGCGGGGAAGTGCAAACGTACACGTTTTCGGCCGAAAACGCGTTTTCCGGCGAAAACGCACACCACGGCTCTTTCTGAGAAAAAGCAAGCACGGAGGACGAGAACCGCTTTTGCCCTGCGTAGCGTTCCGGGCAGCGGGTAGAACCAGGCAGAGAATTCCCGGCTAGCAGCTTCCCTGTGGCGGGGAAGTGCAAACGTACACGTTTTCGGCCGAAAACGCGTTTTCCGGCGAAAACGCACACCACGGCTCTTTCTGAGAAAAAGCAAGCACGGAGGACGAGAACCGCTTTTGCCCTGCGTAGCGTTCCGGGCAGCGGGTAGAACCAGGCAGAGAATTCCCGGCTAGCAGCTTCCCTGTGGCGGGGAAGTGCAAACGTACACGTTTTCGGCCGAAAACGCGTTTTCCGGCGAAAACGCACACCACGGCTCTTTCTGAGAAAAAGCAAGCACGGAGGACGAGAACCGCTTTTGCCCTGCGTAGCGTTCCGGGCAGCGGGTAGAACCAGGCAGAGAATTCCCGGCTAGCAGCTTCCCTGTGGCGGGGAAGTGCAAACGTACACGTTTTCGGCCGAAAACGCGTTTTCCGGCGAAAACGCACACCACGGCTCTTTCTGAGAAAAAGCAAGCACGGAGGACGAGAACCGCTTTTGCCCTGCGTAGCGTTCCGGGCAGCGGGTAGAACCAGGCAGAGAATTCCCGGCTAGCAGCTTCCCTGTGGCGGGGAAGTGCAAACGTACACGTTTTCGGCCGAAAACGCGTTTTCCGGCGAAAACGCACACCACGGCTCTTTCTGAGAAAAAGCAAGCACGGAGGACGAGAACCGCTTTTGCCCTGCGTAGCGTTCCGGGCAGCGGGTAGAACCAGGCAGAGAATTCCCGGCTAGCAGCTTCCCTGTGGCGGGGAAGTGCAAACGTACACGTTTTCGGCCGAAAACGCGTTTTCCGGCGAAAACGCACACCACGGCTCTTTCTGAGAAAAAGCAAGCACGGAGGACGAGAACCGCTTTTGCCCTGCGTAGCGTTCCGGGCAGCGGGTAGAACCAGGCAGAGAATTCCCGGCTAGCAGCTTCCCTGTGGCGGGGAAGTGCAAACGTACACGTTTTCGGCCGAAAACGCGTTTTCCGGCGAAAACGCACACCACGGCTCTTTCTGAGAAAAAGCAAGCACGGAGGACGAGAACCGCTTTTGCCCTGCGTAGCGTTCCGGGCAGCGGGTAGAACCAGGCAGAGAATTCCCGGCTAGCAGCTTCCCTGTGGCGGGGAAGTGCAAACGTACACGTTTTCGGTCTAAAACGCGTTTTCCGGCGAAATCGCACACCACGGCTCTTTCTGAGAAAAAGCAAGCACGGAGGACGAGAACCGCTTTTGCCCTGCGTAGCGTTCCGGGCAGCGGGTAGAACCAGGCAGAGAATTCCCGGCTAGCAGCTTCCCTGTGGCGGGGAAGTGCAAACGTACACGTTTTCGGCCGAAAACGCGTTTTCCGGCGAAAACGCACACCACGGCTCTTTCTGAGAAAAAGCAAGCACGGAGGACGAGAACCGCTTTTGCCCTGCGTAGCGTTCCGGGCAGCGGGTAGAACCAGGCAGAGAATTCCCGGCTAGCAGCTTCCCTGTGGCGGGGAAGTGCAAACGTACACGTTTTCGGCCGAAAACGCGTTTTCCGGCGAAAACGCACACCACGGCTCTTTCTGAGAAAAAGCAAGCACGGAGGACGAGAACCGCTTTTGCCCTGCGTAGCGTTCCGGGCAGCGGGTAGAACCAGGCAGAGAATTCCCGGCTAGCAGCTTCCCTGTGGCGGGGAAGTGCAAACGTACACGTTTTCGGCCGAAAACGCGTTTTCCGGCGAAAACGCACACCACGGCTCTTTCTGAGAAAAAGCAAGCACGGAGGACGAGAACCGCTTTTGCCCTGCGTAGCGTTCCGGGCAGCGGGTAGAACCAGGCAGAGAATTCCCGGCTAGCAGCTTCCCTGTGGCGGGGAAGTGCAAACGTACACGTTTTCGGCCGAAAACGCGTTTTCCGGCGAAAACGCACACCACGGCTCTTTCTGAGAAAAAGCAAGCACGGAGGACGAGAACCGCTTTTGCCCTGCGTAGCGTTCCGGGCAGCGGGTAGAACCAGGCAGAGAATTCCCGGCTAGCAGCTTCCCTGTGGCGGGGAAGTGCAAACGTACACGTTTTCGGCCGAAAACGCGTTTTCCGGCGAAAACGCACACCACGGCTCTTTCTGAGAAAAAGCAAGCACGGAGGACGAGAACCGCTTTTGCCCTGCGTAGCGTTCCGGGCAGCGGGTAGAACCAGGCAGAGAATTCCCGGCTAGCAGCTTCCCTGTGGCGGGGAAGTGCAAACGTACACGTTTTCGGCCGAAAACGCGTTTTCCGGCGAAAACGCACACCACGGCTCTTTCTGAGAAAAAGCAAGCACGGAGGACGAGAACCGCTTTTGCCCTGCGTAGCGTTCCGGGCAGCGGGTAGAACCAGGCAGAGAATTCCCGGCTAGCAGCTTCCCTGTGGCGGGGAAGTGCAAACGTACACGTTTTCGGCCGAAAACGCGTTTTCCGGCGAAAACGCACACCACGGCTCTTTCTGAGAAAAAGCAAGCACGGAGGACGAGAACCGCTTTTGCCCTGCGTAGCGTTCCGGGCAGCGGGTAGAACCAGGCAGAGAATTCCCGGCTAGCAGCTTCCCTGTGGCGGGGAAGTGCAAACGTACACGTTTTCGGCCGAAAACGCGTTTTCCGGCGAAAACGCACACCACGGCTCTTTCTGAGAAAAAGCAAGCACGGAGGACGAGAACCGCTTTTGCCCTGCGTAGCGTTCCGGGCAGCGGGTAGAACCAGGCAGAGAATTCCCGGCTAGCAGCTTCCCTGTGGCGGGGAAGTGCAAACGTACACGTTTTCGGCCGAAAACGCGTTTTCCGGCGAAAACGCACACCACGGCTCTTTCTGAGAAAAAGCAAGCACGGAGGACGAGAACCGCTTTTGCCCTGCGTAGCGTTCCGGGCAGCGGGTAGAACCAGGCAGAGAATTCCCGGCTAGCAGCTTCCCTGTGGCGGGGAAGTGCAAACGTACACGTTTTCGGCCGAAAACGCGTTTTCCGGCGAAAACGCACACCACGGCTCTTTCTGAGAAAAAGCAAGCACGGAGGACGAGAACCGCTTTTGCCCTGCGTAGCGTTCCGGGCAGCGGGTAGAACCAGGCAGAGAATTCCCGGCTAGCAGCTTCCCTGTGGCGGGGAAGTGCAAACGTACACGTTTTCGGCCGAAAACGCGTTTTCCGGCGAAAACGCACACCACGGCTCTTTCTGAGAAAAAGCAAGCACGGAGGACGAGAACCGCTTTTGCCCTGCGTAGCGTTCCGGGCAGCGGGTAGAACCAGGCAGAGAATTCCCGGCTAGCAGCTTCCCTGTGGCGGGGAAGTGCAAACGTACACGTTTTCGGCCGAAAACGCGTTTTCCGGCGAAAACGCACACCACGGCTCTTTCTGAGAAAAAGCAAGCACGGAGGACGAGAACCGCTTTTGCCCTGCGTAGCGTTCCGGGCAGCGGGTAGAACCAGGCAGAGAATTCCCGGCTAGCAGCTTCCCTGTGGCGGGGAAGTGCAAACGTACACGTTTTCGGCCGAAAACGCGTTTTCCGGCGAAAACGCACACCACGGCTCTTTCTGAGAAAAAGCAAGCACGGAGGACGAGAACCGCTTTTGCCCTGCGTAGCGTTCCGGGCAGCGGGTAGAACCAGGCAGAGAATTCCCGGCTAGCAGCTTCCCTGTGGCGGGGAAGTGCAAACGTACACGTTTTCGGCCGAAAACGCGTTTTCCGGCGAAAACGCACACCACGGCTCTTTCTGAGAAAAAGCAAGCACGGAGGACGAGAACCGCTTTTGCCCTGCGTAGCGTTCCGGGCAGCGGGTAGAACCAGGCAGAGAATTCCCGGCTAGCAGCTTCCCTGTGGCGGGGAAGTGCAAACGTACACGTTTTCGGCCGAAAACGCGTTTTCCGGCGAAAACGCACACCACGGCTCTTTCTGAGAAAAAGCAAGCACGGAGGACGAGAACCGCTTTTGCCCTGCGTAGCGTTCCGGGCAGCGGGTAGAACCAGGCAGAGAATTCCCGGCTAGCAGCTTCCCTGTGGCGGGGAAGTGCAAACGTACACGTTTTCGGCCGAAAACGCGTTTTCCGGCGAAAACGCACACCACGGCTCTTTCTGAGAAAAAGCAAGCACGGAGGACGAGAACCGCTTTTGCCCTGCGTAGCGTTCCGGGCAGCGGGTAGAACCAGGCAGAGAATTCCCGGCTAGCAGCTTCCCTGTGGCGGGGAAGTGCAAACGTACACGTTTTCGGCCGAAAACGCGTTTTCCGGCGAAAACGCACACCACGGCTCTTTCTGAGAAAAAGCAAGCACGGAGGACGAGAACCGCTTTTGCCCTGCGTAGCGTTCCGGGCAGCGGGTAGAACCAGGCAGAGAATTCCCGGCTAGCAGCTTCCCTGTGGCGGGGAAGTGCAAACGTACACGTTTTCGGCCGAAAACGCGTTTTCCGGCGAAAACGCACACCACGGCTCTTTCTGAGAAAAAGCAAGCACGGAGGACGAGAACCGCTTTTGCCCTGCGTAGCGTTCCGGGCAGCGGGTAGAACCAGGCAGAGAATTCCCGGCTAGCAGCTTCCCTGTGGCGGGGAAGTGCAAACGTACACGTTTTCGGCCGAAAACGCGTTTTCCGGCGAAAACGCACACCACGGCTCTTTCTGAGAAAAAGCAAGCACGGAGGACGAGAACCGCTTTTGCCCTGCGTAGCGTTCCGGGCAGCGGGTAGAACCAGGCAGAGAATTCCCGGCTAGCAGCTTCCCTGTGGCGGGGAAGTGCAAACGTACACGTTTTCGGCCGAAAACGCGTTTTCCGGCGAAAACGCACACCACGGCTCTTTCTGAGAAAAAGCAAGCACGGAGGACGAGAACCGCTTTTGCCCTGCGTAGCGTTCCGGGCAGCGGGTAGAACCAGGCAGAGAATTCCCGGCTAGCAGCTTCCCTGTGGCGGGGAAGTGCAAACGTACACGTTTTCGGCCGAAAACGCGTTTTCCGGCGAAAACGCACACCACGGCTCTTTCTGAGAAAAAGCAAGCACGGAGGACGAGAACCGCTTTTGCCCTGCGTAGCGTTCCGGGCAGCGGGTAGAACCAGGCAGAGAATTCCCGGCTAGCAGCTTCCCTGTGGCGGGGAAGTGCAAACGTACACGTTTTCGGCCGAAAACGCGTTTTCCGGCGAAAACGCACACCACGGCTCTTTCTGAGAAAAAGCAAGCACGGAGGACGAGAACCGCTTTTGCCCTGCGTAGCGTTCCGGGCAGCGGGTAGAACCAGGCAGAGAATTCCCGGCTAGCAGCTTCCCTGTGGCGGGGAAGTGCAAACGTACACGTTTTCGGCCGAAAACGCGTTTTCCGGCGAAAACGCACACCACGGCTCTTTCTGAGAAAAAGCAAGCACGGAGGACGAGAACCGCTTTTGCCCTGCGTAGCGTTCCGGGCAGCGGGTAGAACCAGGCAGAGAATTCCCGGCTAGCAGCTTCCCTGTGGCGGGGAAGTGCAAACGTACACGTTTTCGGCCGAAAACGCGTTTTCCGGCGAAAACGCACACCACGGCTCTTTCTGAGAAAAAGCAAGCACGGAGGACGAGAACCGCTTTTGCCCTGCGTAGCGTTCCGGGCAGCGGGTAGAACCAGGCAGAGAATTCCCGGCTAGCAGCTTCCCTGTGGCGGGGAAGTGCAAACGTACACGTTTTCGGCCGAAAACGCGTTTTCCGGCGAAAACGCACACCACGGCTCTTTCTGAGAAAAAGCAAGCACGGAGGACGAGAACCGCTTTTGCCCTGCGTAGCGTTCCGGGCAGCGGGTAGAACCAGGCAGAGAATTCCCGGCTAGCAGCTTCCCTGTGGCGGGGAAGTGCAAACGTACACGTTTTCGGCCGAAAACGCGTTTTCCGGCGAAAACGCACACCACGGCTCTTTCTGAGAAAAAGCAAGCACGGAGGACGAGAACCGCTTTTGCCCTGCGTAGCGTTCCGGGCAGCGGGTAGAACCAGGCAGAGAATTCCCGGCTAGCAGCTTCCCTGTGGCGGGGAAGTGCAAACGTACACGTTTTCGGCCGAAAACGCGTTTTCCGGCGAAAACGCACACCACGGCTCTTTCTGAGAAAAAGCAAGCACGGAGGACGAGAACCGCTTTTGCCCTGCGTAGCGTTCCGGGCAGCGGGTAGAACCAGGCAGAGAATTCCCGGCTAGCAGCTTCCCTGTGGCGGGGAAGTGCAAACGTACACGTTTTCGGCCGAAAACGCGTTTTCCGGCGAAAACGCACACCACGGCTCTTTCTGAGAAAAAGCAAGCACGGAGGACGAGAACCGCTTTTGCCCTGCGTAGCGTTCCGGGCAGCGGGTAGAACCAGGCAGAGAATTCCCGGCTAGCAGCTTCCCTGTGGCGGGGAAGTGCAAACGTACACGTTTTCGGCCGAAAACGCGTTTTCCGGCGAAAACGCACACCACGGCTCTTTCTGAGAAAAAGCAAGCACGGAGGACGAGAACCGCTTTTGCCCTGCGTAGCGTTCCGGGCAGCGGGTAGAACCAGGCAGAGAATTCCCGGCTAGCAGCTTCCCTGTGGCGGGGAAGTGCAAACGTACACGTTTTCGGCCGAAAACGCGTTTTCCGGCGAAAACGCACACCACGGCTCTTTCTGAGAAAAAGCAAGCACGGAGGACGAGAACCGCTTTTGCCCTGCGTAGCGTTCCGGGCAGCGGGTAGAACCAGGCAGAGAATTCCCGGCTAGCAGCTTCCCTGTGGCGGGGAAGTGCAAACGTACACGTTTTCGGCCGAAAACGCGTTTTCCGGCGAAAACGCACACCACGGCTCTTTCTGAGAAAAAGCAAGCACGGAGGACGAGAACCGCTTTTGCCCTGCGTAGCGTTCCGGGCAGCGGGTAGAACCAGGCAGAGAATTCCCGGCTAGCAGCTTCCCTGTGGCGGGGAAGTGCAAACGTACACGTTTTCGGCCGAAAACGCGTTTTCCGGCGAAAACGCACACCACGGCTCTTTCTGAGAAAAAGCAAGCACGGAGGACGAGAACCGCTTTTGCCCTGCGTAGCGTTCCGGGCAGCGGGTAGAACCAGGCAGAGAATTCCCGGCTAGCAGCTTCCCTGTGGCGGGGAAGTGCAAACGTACACGTTTTCGGCCGAAAACGCGTTTTCCGGCGAAAACGCACACCACGGCTCTTTCTGAGAAAAAGCAAGCACGGAGGACGAGAACCGCTTTTGCCCTGCGTAGCGTTCCGGGCAGCGGGTAGAACCAGGCAGAGAATTCCCGGCTAGCAGCTTCCCTGTGGCGGGGAAGTGCAAACGTACACGTTTTCGGCCGAAAACGCGTTTTCCGGCGAAAACGCACACCACGGCTCTTTCTGAGAAAAAGCAAGCACGGAGGACGAGAACCGCTTTTGCCCTGCGTAGCGTTCCGGGCAGCGGGTAGAACCAGGCAGAGAATTCCCGGCTAGCAGCTTCCCTGTGGCGGGGAAGTGCAAACGTACACGTTTTCGGCCGAAAACGCGTTTTCCGGCGAAAACGCACACCACGGCTCTTTCTGAGAAAAAGCAAGCACGGAGGACGAGAACCGCTTTTGCCCTGCGTAGCGTTCCGGGCAGCGGGTAGAACCAGGCAGAGAATTCCCGGCTAGCAGCTTCCCTGTGGCGGGGAAGTGCAAACGTACACGTTTTCGGCCGAAAACGCGTTTTCCGGCGAAAACGCACACCACGGCTCTTTCTGAGAAAAAGCAAGCACGGAGGACGAGAACCGCTTTTGCCCTGCGTAGCGTTCCGGGCAGCGGGTAGAACCAGGCAGAGAATTCCCGGCTAGCAGCTTCCCTGTGGCGGGGGAAGTGCAAACGTACACGTTTTCGGCCGAAAACGCGTTTTCCGGCGAAAACGCACACCACGGCTCTTTCTGAGAAAAAGCAAGCACGGAGGACGAGAACCGCTTTTGCCCTGCGTAGCGTTCCGGGCAGCGGGTAGAACCAGGCAGAGAATTCCCGGCTAGCAGCTTCCCTGTGGCGGGGAAGTGCAAACGTACACGTTTTCGGCCGAAAACGCGTTTCCGGCGAAAACGCACACCACGGCTCTTTCTGAGAAAAAGCAAGCACGGAGGACGAGAACCGCTTTTGCCCTGCGTAGCGTTCCGGGCAGCGGGTAGAACCAGGCAGAGAATTCCCGGCTAGCAGCTTCCCTGTGGCGGGGAAGTGCAAACGTACACGTTTTCGGCCGAAAACGTGTTTTCCGGCGAAAACGCACACCACGGCTCTTTCTGAGAAAAAGCAAGCACGGAGGACGAGAACCGCTTTTGCCCTGCGTAGCGTTCCGGGCAGCGGGTAGAACCAGGCAGAGAATTCCCGGCTAGCAGCTTCCCTGTGGCGGGGAAGTGCAAACGTACACGTTTTCGGCCGAAAACGCGTTTTCCGGCGAAATCGCACACCACGGCTCTTTCTGAGAAAAAGCAAGCACGGAGGACGAGAACCGCTTTTGCCCTGCGTAGCGTTCCGGGCAGCGGGTAGAACCAGGCAGAGAATTCCCGGCTAGCAGCTTCCCTGTGGCGGGGAAGTGCAAACGTACACGTTTTCGGCCGAAAACGCGTTTTCCGGCGAAAACGCACACCACGGCTCTTTCTGAGAAAAAGCAAGCACGGAGGACGAGAACCGCTTTTGCCCTGCGTAGCGTTCCGGGCAGCGGGTAGAACCAGGCAGAGAATTCCCGGCTAGCAGCTTCCCTGTGGCGGGGAAGTGCAAACGTACACGTTTTCGGCCGAAAACGCGTTTTCCGGCGAAAACGCACACCACGGCTCTTTCTGAGAAAAAGCAAGCACGGAGGACGAGAACCGCTTTTGCCCTGCGTAGCGTTCCGGGCAGCGGGTAGAACCAGGCAGAGAATTCCCGGCTAGCAGCTTCCCTGTGGCGGGGAAGTGCAAACGTACACGTTTTCGGCCGAAAACGCGTTTTCCGGCGAAAACGCACACCACGGCTCTTTCTGAGAAAAAGCAAGCACGGAGGACGAGAACCGCTTTTGCCCTGCGTAGCGTTCCGGGCAGCGGGTAGAACCAGGCAGAGAATTCCCGGCTAGCAGCTTCCCTGTGGCGGGGAAGTGCAAACGTACACGTTTTCGGTCGAAAACGCGTTTTCCGGCGAAATCGCACACCACGGCTCTTTCTGAGAAAAAGCAAGCACGGAGGACGAGAACCGCTTTTGCCCTGCGTAGCGTTCCGGGCAGCGGGTAGAACCAGGCAGAGAATTCCCGGCTAGCAGCTTCCCTGTGGCGGGGAAGTGCAAACGTACACGTTTTCGGCCGAAAACGCGTTTTCCGGCGAAAACGCACACCACGGCTCTTTCTGAGAAAAAGCAAGCACGGAGGACGAGAACCGCTTTTGCCCTGCGTAGCGTTCCGGGCAGCGGGTAGAACCAGGCAGAGAATTCCCGGCTAGCAGCTTCCCTGTGGCGGGGAAGTGCAAACGTACACGTTTTCGGCCGAAAACGCGTTTTCCGGCGAAAACGCACACCACGGCTCTTTCTGAGAAAAAGCAAGCACGGAGGACGAGAACCGCTTTTGCCCTGCGTAGCGTTCCGGGCAGCGGGTAGAACCAGGCAGAGAATTCCCGGCTAGCAGCTTCCCTGTGGCGGGGAAGTGCAAACGTACACGTTTTCGGCCGAAAACGCGTTTTCCGGCGAAAACGCACACCACGGCTCTTTCTGAGAAAAAGCAAGCACGGAGGACGAGAACCGCTTTTGCCCTGCGTAGCGTTCCGGGCAGCGGGTAGAACCAGGCAGAGAATTCCCGGCTAGCAGCTTCCCTGTGGCGGGGAAGTGCAAACGTACACGTTTTCGGCCGAAAACGCGTTTTCCGGCGAAAACGCACACCACGGCTCTTTCTGAGAAAAAGCAAGCACGGAGGACGAGAACCGCTTTTGCCCTGCGTAGCGTTCCGGGCAGCGGGTAGAACCAGGCAGAGAATTCCCGGCTAGCAGCTTCCCTGTGGCGGGGAAGTGCAAACGTACACGTTTTCGGCCGAAAACGCGTTTTCCGGCGAAAACGCACACCACGGCTCTTTCTGAGAAAAAGCAAGCACGGAGGACGAGAACCGCTTTTGCCCTGCGTAGCGTTCCGGGCAGCGGGTAGAACCAGGCAGAGAATTCCCGGCTAGCAGCTTCCCTGTGGCGGGGAAGTGCAAACGTACACGTTTTCGGCCGAAAACGCGTTTTCCGGCGAAAACGCACACCACGGCTCTTTCTGAGAAAAAGCAAGCACGGAGGACGAGAACCGCTTTTGCCCTGCGTAGCGTTCCGGGCAGCGGGTAGAACCAGGCAGAGAATTCCCGGCTAGCAGCTTCCCTGTGGCGGGGAAGTGCAAACGTACACGTTTTCGGCCGAAAACGCGTTTTCCGGCGAAAACGCACACCACGGCTCTTTCTGAGAAAAAGCAAGCACGGAGGACGAGAACCGCTTTTGCCCTGCGTAGCGTTCCGGGCAGCGGGTAGAACCAGGCAGAGAATTCCCGGCTAGCAGCTTCCCTGTGGCGGGGAAGTGCAAACGTACACGTTTTCGGCCGAAAACGCGTTTTCCGGCGAAAACGCACACCACGGCTCTTTCTGAGAAAAAGCAAGCACGGAGGACGAGAACCGCTTTTGCCCTGCGTAGCGTTCCGGGCAGCGGGTAGAACCAGGCAGAGAATTCCCGGCTAGCAGCTTCCCTGTGGCGGGGAAGTGCAAACGTACACGTTTTCGGCCGAAAACGCGTTTTCCGGCGAAAACGCACACCACGGCTCTTTCTGAGAAAAAGCAAGCACGGAGGACGAGAACCGCTTTTGCCCTGCGTAGCGTTCCGGGCAGCGGGTAGAACCAGGCAGAGAATTCCCGGCTAGCAGCTTCCCTGTGGCGGGGAAGTGCAAACGTACACGTTTTCGGCCGAAAACGCGTTTTCCGGCGAAAACGCACACCACGGCTCTTTCTGAGAAAAAGCAAGCACGGAGGACGAGAACCGCTTTTGCCCTGCGTAGCGTTCCGGGCAGCGGGTAGAACCAGGCAGAGAATTCCCGGCTAGCAGCTTCCCTGTGGCGGGGAAGTGCAAACGTACACGTTTTCGGCCGAAAACGCGTTTTCCGGCGAAAACGCACACCACGGCTCTTTCTGAGAAAAAGCAAGCACGGAGGACGAGAACCGCTTTTGCCCTGCGTAGCGTTCCGGGCAGCGGGTAGAACCAGGCAGAGAATTCCCGGCTAGCAGCTTCCCTGTGGCGGGGAAGTGCAAACGTACACGTTTTCGGCCGAAAACGCGTTTTCCGGCGAAAACGCACACCACGGCTCTTTCTGAGAAAAAGCAAGCACGGAGGACGAGAACCGCTTTTGCCCTGCGTAGCGTTCCGGGCAGCGGGTAGAACCAGGCAGAGAATTCCCGGCTAGCAGCTTCCCTGTGGCGGGGAAGTGCAAACGTACACGTTTTCGGCCGAAAACGCGTTTTCCGGCGAAAACGCACACCACGGCTCTTTCTGAGAAAAAGCAAGCACGGAGGACGAGAACCGCTTTTGCCCTGCGTAGCGTTCCGGGCAGCGGGTAGAACCAGGCAGAGAATTCCCGGCTAGCAGCTTCCCTGTGGCGGGGAAGTGCAAACGTACACGTTTTCGGCCGAAAACGCGTTTTCCGGCGAAAACGCACACCACGGCTCTTTCTGAGAAAAAGCAAGCACGGAGGACGAGAACCGCTTTTGCCCTGCGTAGCGTTCCGGGCAGCGGGTAGAACCAGGCAGAGAATTCCCGGCTAGCAGCTTCCCTGTGGCGGGGAAGTGCAAACGTACACGTTTTCGGCCGAAAACGCGTTTTCCGGCGAAAACGCACACCACGGCTCTTTCTGAGAAAAAGCAAGCACGGAGGACGAGAACCGCTTTTGCCCTGCGTAGCGTTCCGGGCAGCGGGTAGAACCAGGCAGAGAATTCCCGGCTAGCAGCTTCCCTGTGGCGGGGAAGTGCAAACGTACACGTTTTCGGCCGAAAACGCGTTTTCCGGCGAAAACGCACACCACGGCTCTTTCTGAGAAAAAGCAAGCACGGAGGACGAGAACCGCTTTTGCCCTGCGTAGCGTTCCGGGCAGCGGGTAGAACCAGGCAGAGAATTCCCGGCTAGCAGCTTCCCTGTGGCGGGGAAGTGCAAACGTACACGTTTTCGGCCGAAAACGCGTTTTCCGGCGAAAACGCACACCACGGCTCTTTCTGAGAAAAAGCAAGCACGGAGGACGAGAACCGCTTTTGCCCTGCGTAGCGTTCCGGGCAGCGGGTAGAACCAGGCAGAGAATTCCCGGCTAGCAGCTTCCCTGTGGCGGGGAAGTGCAAACGTACACGTTTTCGGCCGAAAACGCGTTTTCCGGCGAAAACGCACACCACGGCTCTTTCTGAGAAAAAGCAAGCACGGAGGACGAGAACCGCTTTTGCCCTGCGTAGCGTTCCGGGCAGCGGGTAGAACCAGGCAGAGAATTCCCGGCTAGCAGCTTCCCTGTGGCGGGGAAGTGCAAACGTACACGTTTTCGGCCGAAAACGCGTTTTCCGGCGAAAACGCACACCACGGCTCTTTCTGAGAAAAAGCAAGCACGGAGGACGAGAACCGCTTTTGCCCTGCGTAGCGTTCCGGGCAGCGGGTAGAACCAGGCAGAGAATTCCCGGCTAGCAGCTTCCCTGTGGCGGGGAAGTGCAAACGTACACGTTTTCGGCCGAAAACGCGTTTTCCGGCGAAAACGCACACCACGGCTCTTTCTGAGAAAAAGCAAGCACGGAGGACGAGAACCGCTTTTGCCCTGCGTAGCGTTCCGGGCAGCGGGTAGAACCAGGCAGAGAATTCCCGGCTAGCAGCTTCCCTGTGGCGGGGAAGTGCAAACGTACACGTTTTCGGCCGAAAACGCGTTTTCCGGCGAAAACGCACACCACGGCTCTTTCTGAGAAAAAGCAAGCACGGAGGACGAGAACCGCTTTTGCCCTGCGTAGCGTTCCGGGCAGCGGGTAGAACCAGGCAGAGAATTCCCGGCTAGCAGCTTCCCTGTGGCGGGGAAGTGCAAACGTACACGTTTTCGGCCGAAAACGCGTTTTCCGGCGAAAACGCACACCACGGCTCTTTCTGAGAAAAAGCAAGCACGGAGGACGAGAACCGCTTTTGCCCTGCGTAGCGTTCCGGGCAGCGGGTAGAACCAGGCAGAGAATTCCCGGCTAGCAGCTTCCCTGTGGCGGGGAAGTGCAAACGTACACGTTTTCGGCCGAAAACGCGTTTTCCGGCGAAAACGCACACCACGGCTCTTTCTGAGAAAAAGCAAGCACGGAGGACGAGAACCGCTTTTGCCCTGCGTAGCGTTCCGGGCAGCGGGTAGAACCAGGCAGAGAATTCCCGGCTAGCAGCTTCCCTGTGGCGGGGAAGTGCAAACGTACACGTTTTCGGCCGAAAACGCGTTTTCCGGCGAAAACGCACACCACGGCTCTTTCTGAGAAAAAGCAAGCACGGAGGACGAGAACCGCTTTTGCCCTGCGTAGCGTTCCGGGCAGCGGGTAGAACCAGGCAGAGAATTCCCGGCTAGCAGCTTCCCTGTGGCGGGGAAGTGCAAACGTACACGTTTTCGGCCGAAAACGCGTTTTCCGGCGAAAACGCACACCACGGCTCTTTCTGAGAAAAAGCAAGCACGGAGGACGAGAACCGCTTTTGCCCTGCGTAGCGTTCCGGGCAGCGGGTAGAACCAGGCAGAGAATTCCCGGCTAGCAGCTTCCCTGTGGCGGGGAAGTGCAAACGTACACGTTTTCGGCCGAAAACGCGTTTTCCGGCGAAAACGCACACCACGGCTCTTTCTGAGAAAAAGCAAGCACGGAGGACGAGAACCGCTTTTGCCCTGCGTAGCGTTCCGGGCAGCGGGTAGAACCAGGCAGAGAATTCCCGGCTAGCAGCTTCCCTGTGGCGGGGAAGTGCAAACGTACACGTTTTCGGCCGAAAACGCGTTTTCCGGCGAAAACGCACACCACGGCTCTTTCTGAGAAAAAGCAAGCACGGAGGACGAGAACCGCTTTTGCCCTGCGTAGCGTTCCGGGCAGCGGGTAGAACCAGGCAGAGAATTCCCGGCTAGCAGCTTCCCTGTGGCGGGGAAGTGCAAACGTACACGTTTTCGGCCGAAAACGCGTTTTCCGGCGAAAACGCACACCACGGCTCTTTCTGAGAAAAAGCAAGCACGGAGGACGAGAACCGCTTTTGCCCTGCGTAGCGTTCCGGGCAGCGGGTAGAACCAGGCAGAGAATTCCCGGCTAGCAGCTTCCCTGTGGCGGGGAAGTGCAAACGTACACGTTTTCGGCCGAAAACGCGTTTTCCGGCGAAAACGCACACCACGGCTCTTTCTGAGAAAAAGCAAGCACGGAGGACGAGAACCGCTTTTGCCCTGCGTAGCGTTCCGGGCAGCGGGTAGAACCAGGCAGAGAATTCCCGGCTAGCAGCTTCCCTGTGGCGGGGAAGTGCAAACGTACACGTTTTCGGCCGAAAACGCGTTTTCCGGCGAAAACGCACACCACGGCTCTTTCTGAGAAAAAGCAAGCACGGAGGACGAGAACCGCTTTTGCCCTGCGTAGCGTTCCGGGCAGCGGGTAGAACCAGGCAGAGAATTCCCGGCTAGCAGCTTCCCTGTGGCGGGGAAGTGCAAACGTACACGTTTTCGGCCGAAAACGCGTTTTCCGGCGAAAACGCACACCACGGCTCTTTCTGAGAAAAAGCAAGCACGGAGGACGAGAACCGCTTTTGCCCTGCGTAGCGTTCCGGGCAGCGGGTAGAACCAGGCAGAGAATTCCCGGCTAGCAGCTTCCCTGTGGCGGGGAAGTGCAAACGTACACGTTTTCGGCCGAAAACGCGTTTTCCGGCGAAAACGCACACCACGGCTCTTTCTGAGAAAAAGCAAGCACGGAGGACGAGAACCGCTTTTGCCCTGCGTAGCGTTCCGGGCAGCGGGTAGAACCAGGCAGAGAATTCCCGGCTAGCAGCTTCCCTGTGGCGGGGAAGTGCAAACGTACACGTTTTCGGCCGAAAACGCGTTTTCCGGCGAAAACGCACACCACGGCTCTTTCTGAGAAAAAGCAAGCACGGAGGACGAGAACCGCTTTTGCCCTGCGTAGCGTTCCGGGCAGCGGGTAGAACCAGGCAGAGAATTCCCGGCTAGCAGCTTCCCTGTGGCGGGGAAGTGCAAACGTACACGTTTTCGGCCGAAAACGCGTTTTCCGGCGAAAACGCACACCACGGCTCTTTCTGAGAAAAAGCAAGCACGGAGGACGAGAACCGCTTTTGCCCTGCGTAGCGTTCCGGGCAGCGGGTAGAACCAGGCAGAGAATTCCCGGCTAGCAGCTTCCCTGTGGCGGGGAAGTGCAAACGTACACGTTTTCGGCCGAAAACGCGTTTTCCGGCGAAAACGCACACCACGGCTCTTTCTGAGAAAAAGCAAGCACGGAGGACGAGAACCGCTTTTGCCCTGCGTAGCGTTCCGGGCAGCGGGTAGAACCAGGCAGAGAATTCCCGGCTAGCAGCTTCCCTGTGGCGGGGAAGTGCAAACGTACACGTTTTCGGCCGAAAACGCGTTTTCCGGCGAAAACGCACACCACGGCTCTTTCTGAGAAAAAGCAAGCACGGAGGACGAGAACCGCTTTTGCCCTGCGTAGCGTTCCGGGCAGCGGGTAGAACCAGGCAGAGAATTCCCGGCTAGCAGCTTCCCTGTGGCGGGGAAGTGCAAACGTACACGTTTTCGGCCGAAAACGCGTTTTCCGGCGAAAACGCACACCACGGCTCTTTCTGAGAAAAAGCAAGCACGGAGGACGAGAACCGCTTTTGCCCTGCGTAGCGTTCCGGGCAGCGGGTAGAACCAGGCAGAGAATTCCCGGCTAGCAGCTTCCCTGTGGCGGGGAAGTGCAAACGTACACGTTTTCGGCCGAAAACGCGTTTTCCGGCGAAAACGCACACCACGGCTCTTTCTGAGAAAAAGCAAGCACGGAGGACGAGAACCGCTTTTGCCCTGCGTAGCGTTCCGGGCAGCGGGTAGAACCAGGCAGAGAATTCCCGGCTAGCAGCTTCCCTGTGGCGGGGAAGTGCAAACGTACACGTTTTCGGCCGAAAACGCGTTTTCCGGCGAAAACGCACACCACGGCTCTTTCTGAGAAAAAGCAAGCACGGAGGACGAGAACCGCTTTTGCCCTGCGTAGCGTTCCGGGCAGCGGGTAGAACCAGGCAGAGAATTCCCGGCTAGCAGCTTCCCTGTGGCGGGGAAGTGCAAACGTACACGTTTTCGGCCGAAAACGCGTTTTCCGGCGAAAACGCACACCACGGCTCTTTCTGAGAAAAAGCAAGCACGGAGGACGAGAACCGCTTTTGCCCTGCGTAGCGTTCCGGGCAGCGGGTAGAACCAGGCAGAGAATTCCCGGCTAGCAGCTTCCCTGTGGCGGGGAAGTGCAAACGTACACGTTTTCGGCCGAAAACGCGTTTTCCGGCGAAAACGCACACCACGGCTCTTTCTGAGAAAAAGCAAGCACGGAGGACGAGAACCGCTTTTGCCCTGCGTAGCGTTCCGGGCAGCGGGTAGAACCAGGCAGAGAATTCCCGGCTAGCAGCTTCCCTGTGGCGGGGAAGTGCAAACGTACACGTTTTCGGCCGAAAACGCGTTTTCCGGCGAAAACGCACACCACGGCTCTTTCTGAGAAAAAGCAAGCACGGAGGACGAGAACCGCTTTTGCCCTGCGTAGCGTTCCGGGCAGCGGGTAGAACCAGGCAGAGAATTCCCGGCTAGCAGCTTCCCTGTGGCGGGGAAGTGCAAACGTACACGTTTTCGGCCGAAAACGCGTTTTCCGGCGAAAACGCACACCACGGCTCTTTCTGAGAAAAAGCAAGCACGGAGGACGAGAACCGCTTTTGCCCTGCGTAGCGTTCCGGGCAGCGGGTAGAACCAGGCAGAGAATTCCCGGCTAGCAGCTTCCCTGTGGCGGGGAAGTGCAAACGTACACGTTTTCGGCCGAAAACGCGTTTTCCGGCGAAAACGCACACCACGGCTCTTTCTGAGAAAAAGCAAGCACGGAGGACGAGAACCGCTTTTGCCCTGCGTAGCGTTCCGGGCAGCGGGTAGAACCAGGCAGAGAATTCCCGGCTAGCAGCTTCCCTGTGGCGGGGAAGTGCAAACGTACACGTTTTCGGCCGAAAACGCGTTTTCCGGCGAAAACGCACACCACGGCTCTTTCTGAGAAAAAGCAAGCACGGAGGACGAGAACCGCTTTTGCCCTGCGTAGCGTTCCGGGCAGCGGGTAGAACCAGGCAGAGAATTCCCGGCTAGCAGCTTCCCTGTGGCGGGGAAGTGCAAACGTACACGTTTTCGGCCGAAAACGCGTTTTCCGGCGAAAACGCACACCACGGCTCTTTCTGAGAAAAAGCAAGCACGGAGGACGAGAACCGCTTTTGCCCTGCGTAGCGTTCCGGGCAGCGGGTAGAACCAGGCAGAGAATTCCCGGCTAGCAGCTTCCCTGTGGCGGGGAAGTGCAAACGTACACGTTTTCGGCCGAAAACGCGTTTTCCGGCGAAAACGCACACCACGGCTCTTTCTGAGAAAAAGCAAGCACGGAGGACGAGAACCGCTTTTGCCCTGCGTAGCGTTCCGGGCAGCGGGTAGAACCAGGCAGAGAATTCCCGGCTAGCAGCTTCCCTGTGGCGGGGAAGTGCAAACGTACACGTTTTCGGCCGAAAACGCGTTTTCCGGCGAAAACGCACACCACGGCTCTTTCTGAGAAAAAGCAAGCACGGAGGACGAGAACCGCTTTTGCCCTGCGTAGCGTTCCGGGCAGCGGGTAGAACCAGGCAGAGAATTCCCGGCTAGCAGCTTCCCTGTGGCGGGGAAGTGCAAACGTACACGTTTTCGGCCGAAAACGCGTTTTCCGGCGAAAACGCACACCACGGCTCTTTCTGAGAAAAAGCAAGCACGGAGGACGAGAACCGCTTTTGCCCTGCGTAGCGTTCCGGGCAGCGGGTAGAACCAGGCAGAGAATTCCCGGCTAGCAGCTTCCCTGTGGCGGGGAAGTGCAAACGTACACGTTTTCGGCCGAAAACGCGTTTTCCGGCGAAAACGCACACCACGGCTCTTTCTGAGAAAAAGCAAGCACGGAGGACGAGAACCGCTTTTGCCCTGCGTAGCGTTCCGGGCAGCGGGTAGAACCAGGCAGAGAATTCCCGGCTAGCAGCTTCCCTGTGGCGGGGAAGTGCAAACGTACACGTTTTCGGCCGAAAACGCGTTTTCCGGCGAAAACGCACACCACGGCTCTTTCTGAGAAAAAGCAAGCACGGAGGACGAGAACCGCTTTTGCCCTGCGTAGCGTTCCGGGCAGCGGGTAGAACCAGGCAGAGAATTCCCGGCTAGCAGCTTCCCTGTGGCGGGGAAGTGCAAACGTACACGTTTTCGGCCGAAAACGCGTTTTCCGGCGAAAACGCACACCACGGCTCTTTCTGAGAAAAAGCAAGCACGGAGGACGAGAACCGCTTTTGCCCTGCGTAGCGTTCCGGGCAGCGGGTAGAACCAGGCAGAGAATTCCCGGCTAGCAGCTTCCCTGTGGCGGGGAAGTGCAAACGTACACGTTTTCGGCCGAAAACGCGTTTTCCGGCGAAAACGCACACCACGGCTCTTTCTGAGAAAAAGCAAGCACGGAGGACGAGAACCGCTTTTGCCCTGCGTAGCGTTCCGGGCAGCGGGTAGAACCAGGCAGAGAATTCCCGGCTAGCAGCTTCCCTGTGGCGGGGAAGTGCAAACGTACACGTTTTCGGCCGAAAACGCGTTTTCCGGCGAAAACGCACACCACGGCTCTTTCTGAGAAAAAGCAAGCACGGAGGACGAGAACCGCTTTTGCCCTGCGTAGCGTTCCGGGCAGCGGGTAGAACCAGGCAGAGAATTCCCGGCTAGCAGCTTCCCTGTGGCGGGGAAGTGCAAACGTACACGTTTTCGGCCGAAAACGCGTTTTCCGGCGAAAACGCACACCACGGCTCTTTCTGAGAAAAAGCAAGCACGGAGGACGAGAACCGCTTTTGCCCTGCGTAGCGTTCCGGGCAGCGGGTAGAACCAGGCAGAGAATTCCCGGCTAGCAGCTTCCCTGTGGCGGGGAAGTGCAAACGTACACGTTTTCGGCCGAAAACTCGTTTTCCGGCGAAATCGCACACCACGGCTCTTTCTGAGAAAAAGCAAGCACGGAGGACGAGAACCGCTTTTGCCCTGCGTAGCGTTCCGGGCAGCGGGTAGAACCAGGCAGAGAATTCCCGGCTAGCAGCTTCCCTGTGGCGGGGAAGTGCAAACGTACACGTTTTCGGCCGAAAACGCGTTTTCCGGCGAAAACGCACACCACGGCTCTTTCTGAGAAAAAGCAAGCACGGAGGACGAGAACCGCTTTTGCCCTGCGTAGCGTTCCGGGCAGCGGGTAGAACCAGGCAGAGAATTCCCGGCTAGCAGCTTCCCTGTGGCGGGGAAGTGCAAACGTACACGTTTTCGGCCGAAAACGCGTTTTCCGGCGAAAACGCACACCACGGCTCTTTCTGAGAAAAAGCAAGCACGGAGGACGAGAACCGCTTTTGCCCTGCGTAGCGTTCCGGGCAGCGGGTAGAACCAGGCAGAGAATTCCCGGCTAGCAGCTTCCCTGTGGCGGGGAAGTGCAAACGTACACGTTTTCGGCCGAAAACGCGTTTTCCGGCGAAAACGCACACCACGGCTCTTTCTGAGAAAAAGCAAGCACGGAGGACGAGAACCGCTTTTGCCCTGCGTAGCGTTCCGGGCAGCGGGTAGAACCAGGCAGAGAATTCCCGGCTAGCAGCTTCCCTGTGGCGGGGAAGTGCAAACGTACACGTTTTCGGCCGAAAACGCGTTTTCCGGCGAAAACGCACACCACGGCTCTTTCTGAGAAAAAGCAAGCACGGAGGACGAGAACCGCTTTTGCCCTGCGTAGCGTTCCGGGCAGCGGGTAGAACCAGGCAGAGAATTCCCGGCTAGCAGCTTCCCTGTGGCGGGGAAGTGCAAACGTACACGTTTTCGGCCGAAAACGCGTTTTCCGGCGAAAACGCACACCACGGCTCTTTCTGAGAAAAAGCAAGCACGGAGGACGAGAACCGCTTTTGCCCTGCGTAGCGTTCCGGGCAGCGGGTAGAACCAGGCAGAGAATTCCCGGCTAGCAGCTTCCCTGTGGCGGGGAAGTGCAAACGTACACGTTTTCGGCCGAAAACGCGTTTTCCGGCGAAAACGCACACCACGGCTCTTTCTGAGAAAAAGCAAGCACGGAGGACGAGAACCGCTTTTGCCCTGCGTAGCGTTCCGGGCAGCGGGTAGAACCAGGCAGAGAATTCCCGGCTAGCAGCTTCCCTGTGGCGGGGAAGTGCAAACGTACACGTTTTCGGCCGAAAACGCGTTTTCCGGCGAAAACGCACACCACGGCTCTTTCTGAGAAAAAGCAAGCACGGAGGACGAGAACCGCTTTTGCCCTGCGTAGCGTTCCGGGCAGCGGGTAGAACCAGGCAGAGAATTCCCGGCTAGCAGCTTCCCTGTGGCGGGGAAGTGCAAACGTACACGTTTTCGGCCGAAAACGCGTTTTCCGGCGAAAACGCACACCACGGCTCTTTCTGAGAAAAAGCAAGCACGGAGGACGAGAACCGCTTTTGCCCTGCGTAGCGTTCCGGGCAGCGGGTAGAACCAGGCAGAGAATTCCCGGCTAGCAGCTTCCCTGTGGCGGGGAAGTGCAAACGTACACGTTTTCGGCCGAAAACGCGTTTTCCGGCGAAAACGCACACCACGGCTCTTTCTGAGAAAAAGCAAGCACGGAGGACGAGAACCGCTTTTGCCCTGCGTAGCGTTCCGGGCAGCGGGTAGAACCAGGCAGAGAATTCCCGGCTAGCAGCTTCCCTGTGGCGGGGAAGTGCAAACGTACACGTTTTCGGCCGAAAACGCGTTTTCCGGCGAAAACGCACACCACGGCTCTTTCTGAGAAAAAGCAAGCACGGAGGACGAGAACCGCTTTTGCCCTGCGTAGCGTTCCGGGCAGCGGGTAGAACCAGGCAGAGAATTCCCGGCTAGCAGCTTCCCTGTGGCGGGGAAGTGCAAACGTACACGTTTTCGGCCGAAAACGCGTTTTCCGGCGAAAACGCACACCACGGCTCTTTCTGAGAAAAAGCAAGCACGGAGGACGAGAACCGCTTTTGCCCTGCGTAGCGTTCCGGGCAGCGGGTAGAACCAGGCAGAGAATTCCCGGCTAGCAGCTTCCCTGTGGCGGGGAAGTGCAAACGTACACGTTTTCGGCCGAAAACGCGTTTTCCGGCGAAAACGCACACCACGGCTCTTTCTGAGAAAAAGCAAGCACGGAGGACGAGAACCGCTTTTGCCCTGCGTAGCGTTCCGGGCAGCGGGTAGAACCAGGCAGAGAATTCCCGGCTAGCAGCTTCCCTGTGGCGGGGAAGTGCAAACGTACACGTTTTCGGCCGAAAACGCGTTTTCCGGCGAAAACGCACACCACGGCTCTTTCTGAGAAAAAGCAAGCACGGAGGACGAGAACCGCTTTTGCCCTGCGTAGCGTTCCGGGCAGCGGGTAGAACCAGGCAGAGAATTCCCGGCTAGCAGCTTCCCTGTGGCGGGGAAGTGCAAACGTACACGTTTTCGGCCGAAAACGCGTTTTCCGGCGAAAACGCACACCACGGCTCTTTCTGAGAAAAAGCAAGCACGGAGGACGAGAACCGCTTTTGCCCTGCGTAGCGTTCCGGGCAGCGGGTAGAACCAGGCAGAGAATTCCCGGCTAGCAGCTTCCCTGTGGCGGGGAAGTGCAAACGTACACGTTTTCGGCCGAAAACGCGTTTTCCGGCGAAAACGCACACCACGGCTCTTTCTGAGAAAAAGCAAGCACGGAGGACGAGAACCGCTTTTGCCCTGCGTAGCGTTCCGGGCAGCGGGTAGAACCAGGCAGAGAATTCCCGGCTAGCAGCTTCCCTGTGGCGGGGAAGTGCAAACGTACACGTTTTCGGCCGAAAACGCGTTTTCCGGCGAAAACGCACACCACGGCTCTTTCTGAGAAAAAGCAAGCACGGAGGACGAGAACCGCTTTTGCCCTGCGTAGCGTTCCGGGCAGCGGGTAGAACCAGGCAGAGAATTCCCGGCTAGCAGCTTCCCTGTGGCGGGGAAGTGCAAACGTACACGTTTTCGGCCGAAAACGCGTTTTCCGGCGAAAACGCACACCACGGCTCTTTCTGAGAAAAAGCAAGCACGGAGGACGAGAACCGCTTTTGCCCTGCGTAGCGTTCCGGGCAGCGGGTAGAACCAGGCAGAGAATTCCCGGCTAGCAGCTTCCCTGTGGCGGGGAAGTGCAAACGTACACGTTTTCGGCCGAAAACTCGTTTTCCGGCGAAATCGCACACCACGGCTCTTTCTGAGAAAAAGCAAGCACGGAGGACGAGAACCGCTTTTGCCCTGCGTAGCGTTCCGGGCAGCGGGTAGAACCAGGCAGAGAATTCCCGGCTAGCAGCTTCCCTGTGGCGGGGAAGTGCAAACGTACACGTTTTCGGCCGAAAACGCGTTTTCCGGCGAAAACGCACACCACGGCTCTTTCTGAGAAAAAGCAAGCACGGAGGACGAGAACCGCTTTTGCCCTGCGTAGCGTTCCGGGCAGCGGGTAGAACCAGGCAGAGAATTCCCGGCTAGCAGCTTCCCTGTGGCGGGGAAGTGCAAACGTACACGTTTTCGGCCGAAAACGCGTTTTCCGGCGAAAACGCACACCACGGCTCTTTCTGAGAAAAAGCAAGCACGGAGGACGAGAACCGCTTTTGCCCTGCGTAGCGTTCCGGGCAGCGGGTAGAACCAGGCAGAGAATTCCCGGCTAGCAGCTTCCCTGTGGCGGGGAAGTGCAAACGTACACGTTTTCGGCCGAAAACGCGTTTTCCGGCGAAAACGCACACCACGGCTCTTTCTGAGAAAAAGCAAGCACGGAGGACGAGAACCGCTTTTGCCCTGCGTAGCGTTCCGGGCAGCGGGTAGAACCAGGCAGAGAATTCCCGGCTAGCAGCTTCCCTGTGGCGGGGAAGTGCAAACGTACACGTTTTCGGCCGAAAACGCGTTTTCCGGCGAAAACGCACACCACGGCTCTTTCTGAGAAAAAGCAAGCACGGAGGACGAGAACCGCTTTTGCCCTGCGTAGCGTTCCGGGCAGCGGGTAGAACCAGGCAGAGAATTCCCGGCTAGCAGCTTCCCTGTGGCGGGGAAGTGCAAACGTACACGTTTTCGGCCGAAAACGCGTTTTCCGGCGAAAACGCACACCACGGCTCTTTCTGAGAAAAAGCAAGCACGGAGGACGAGAACCGCTTTTGCCCTGCGTAGCGTTCCGGGCAGCGGGTAGAACCAGGCAGAGAATTCCCGGCTAGCAGCTTCCCTGTGGCGGGGAAGTGCAAACGTACACGTTTTCGGCCGAAAACGCGTTTTCCGGCGAAAACGCACACCACGGCTCTTTCTGAGAAAAAGCAAGCACGGAGGACGAGAACCGCTTTTGCCCTGCGTAGCGTTCCGGGCAGCGGGTAGAACCAGGCAGAGAATTCCCGGCTAGCAGCTTCCCTGTGGCGGGGAAGTGCAAACGTACACGTTTTCGGCCGAAAACGCGTTTTCCGGCGAAAACGCACACCACGGCTCTTTCTGAGAAAAAGCAAGCACGGAGGACGAGAACCGCTTTTGCCCTGCGTAGCGTTCCGGGCAGCGGGTAGAACCAGGCAGAGAATTCCCGGCTAGCAGCTTCCCTGTGGCGGGGAAGTGCAAACGTACACGTTTTCGGCCGAAAACGCGTTTTCCGGCGAAAACGCACACCACGGCTCTTTCTGAGAAAAAGCAAGCACGGAGGACGAGAACCGCTTTTGCCCTGCGTAGCGTTCCGGGCAGCGGGTAGAACCAGGCAGAGAATTCCCGGCTAGCAGCTTCCCTGTGGCGGGGAAGTGCAAACGTACACGTTTTCGGCCGAAAACGCGTTTTCCGGCGAAAACGCACACCACGGCTCTTTCTGAGAAAAAGCAAGCACGGAGGACGAGAACCGCTTTTGCCCTGCGTAGCGTTCCGGGCAGCGGGTAGAACCAGGCAGAGAATTCCCGGCTAGCAGCTTCCCTGTGGCGGGGAAGTGCAAACGTACACGTTTTCGGCCGAAAACGCGTTTTCCGGCGAAAACGCACACCACGGCTCTTTCTGAGAAAAAGCAAGCACGGAGGACGAGAACCGCTTTTGCCCTGCGTAGCGTTCCGGGCAGCGGGTAGAACCAGGCAGAGAATTCCCGGCTAGCAGCTTCCCTGTGGCGGGGAAGTGCAAACGTACACGTTTTCGGCCGAAAACGCGTTTTCCGGCGAAAACGCACACCACGGCTCTTTCTGAGAAAAAGCAAGCACGGAGGACGAGAACCGCTTTTGCCCTGCGTAGCGTTCCGGGCAGCGGGTAGAACCAGGCAGAGAATTCCCGGCTAGCAGCTTCCCTGTGGCGGGGAAGTGCAAACGTACACGTTTTCGGCCGAAAACGCGTTTTCCGGCGAAAACGCACACCACGGCTCTTTCTGAGAAAAAGCAAGCACGGAGGACGAGAACCGCTTTTGCCCTGCGTAGCGTTCCGGGCAGCGGGTAGAACCAGGCAGAGAATTCCCGGCTAGCAGCTTCCCTGTGGCGGGGAAGTGCAAACGTACACGTTTTCGGCCGAAAACGCGTTTTCCGGCGAAAACGCACACCACGGCTCTTTCTGAGAAAAAGCAAGCACGGAGGACGAGAACCGCTTTTGCCCTGCGTAGCGTTCCGGGCAGCGGGTAGAACCAGGCAGAGAATTCCCGGCTAGCAGCTTCCCTGTGGCGGGGAAGTGCAAACGTACACGTTTTCGGCCGAAAACGCGTTTTCCGGCGAAAACGCACACCACGGCTCTTTCTGAGAAAAAGCAAGCACGGAGGACGAGAACCGCTTTTGCCCTGCGTAGCGTTCCGGGCAGCGGGTAGAACCAGGCAGAGAATTCCCGGCTAGCAGCTTCCCTGTGGCGGGGAAGTGCAAACGTACACGTTTTCGGCCGAAAACGCGTTTTCCGGCGAAAACGCACACCACGGCTCTTTCTGAGAAAAAGCAAGCACGGAGGACGAGAACCGCTTTTGCCCTGCGTAGCGTTCCGGGCAGCGGGTAGAACCAGGCAGAGAATTCCCGGCTAGCAGCTTCCCTGTGGCGGGGAAGTGCAAACGTACACGTTTTCGGCCGAAAACGCGTTTTCCGGCGAAAACGCACACCACGGCTCTTTCTGAGAAAAAGCAAGCACGGAGGACGAGAACCGCTTTTGCCCTGCGTAGCGTTCCGGGCAGCGGGTAGAACCAGGCAGAGAATTCCCGGCTAGCAGCTTCCCTGTGGCGGGGAAGTGCAAACGTACACGTTTTCGGCCGAAAACGCGTTTTCCGGCGAAAACGCACACCACGGCTCTTTCTGAGAAAAAGCAAGCACGGAGGACGAGAACCGCTTTTGCCCTGCGTAGCGTTCCGGGCAGCGGGTAGAACCAGGCAGAGAATTCCCGGCTAGCAGCTTCCCTGTGGCGGGGAAGTGCAAACGTACACGTTTTCGGCCGAAAACGCGTTTTCCGGCGAAAACGCACACCACGGCTCTTTCTGAGAAAAAGCAAGCACGGAGGACGAGAACCGCTTTTGCCCTGCGTAGCGTTCCGGGCAGCGGGTAGAACCAGGCAGAGAATTCCCGGCTAGCAGCTTCCCTGTGGCGGGGAAGTGCAAACGTACACGTTTTCGGCCGAAAACGCGTTTTCCGGCGAAAACGCACACCACGGCTCTTTCTGAGAAAAAGCAAGCACGGAGGACGAGAACCGCTTTTGCCCTGCGTAGCGTTCCGGGCAGCGGGTAGAACCAGGCAGAGAATTCCCGGCTAGCAGCTTCCCTGTGGCGGGGAAGTGCAAACGTACACGTTTTCGGCCGAAAACGCGTTTTCCGGCGAAAACGCACACCACGGCTCTTTCTGAGAAAAAGCAAGCACGGAGGACGAGAACCGCTTTTGCCCTGCGTAGCGTTCCGGGCAGCGGGTAGAACCAGGCAGAGAATTCCCGGCTAGCAGCTTCCCTGTGGCGGGGAAGTGCAAACGTACACGTTTTCGGCCGAAAACGCGTTTTCCGGCGAAAACGCACACCACGGCTCTTTCTGAGAAAAAGCAAGCACGGAGGACGAGAACCGCTTTTGCCCTGCGTAGCGTTCCGGGCAGCGGGTAGAACCAGGCAGAGAATTCCCGGCTAGCAGCTTCCCTGTGGCGGGGAAGTGCAAACGTACACGTTTTCGGCCGAAAACGCGTTTTCCGGCGAAAACGCACACCACGGCTCTTTCTGAGAAAAAGCAAGCACGGAGGACGAGAACCGCTTTTGCCCTGCGTAGCGTTCCGGGCAGCGGGTAGAACCAGGCAGAGAATTCCCGGCTAGCAGCTTCCCTGTGGCGGGGAAGTGCAAACGTACACGTTTTCGGCCGAAAACGCGTTTTCCGGCGAAAACGCACACCACGGCTCTTTCTGAGAAAAAGCAAGCACGGAGGACGAGAACCGCTTTTGCCCTGCGTAGCGTTCCGGGCAGCGGGTAGAACCAGGCAGAGAATTCCCGGCTAGCAGCTTCCCTGTGGCGGGGAAGTGCAAACGTACACGTTTTCGGCCGAAAACGCGTTTTCCGGCGAAAACGCACACCACGGCTCTTTCTGAGAAAAAGCAAGCACGGAGGACGAGAACCGCTTTTGCCCTGCGTAGCGTTCCGGGCAGCGGGTAGAACCAGGCAGAGAATTCCCGGCTAGCAGCTTCCCTGTGGCGGGGAAGTGCAAACGTACACGTTTTCGGCCGAAAACGCGTTTTCCGGCGAAAACGCACACCACGGCTCTTTCTGAGAAAAAGCAAGCACGGAGGACGAGAACCGCTTTTGCCCTGCGTAGCGTTCCGGGCAGCGGGTAGAACCAGGCAGAGAATTCCCGGCTAGCAGCTTCCCTGTGGCGGGGAAGTGCAAACGTACACGTTTTCGGCCGAAAACGCGTTTTCCGGCGAAAACGCACACCACGGCTCTTTCTGAGAAAAAGCAAGCACGGAGGACGAGAACCGCTTTTGCCCTGCGTAGCGTTCCGGGCAGCGGGTAGAACCAGGCAGAGAATTCCCGGCTAGCAGCTTCCCTGTGGCGGGGAAGTGCAAACGTACACGTTTTCGGCCGAAAACGCGTTTTCCGGCGAAATCGCACACCACGGCTCTTTCTGAGAAAAAGCAAGCACGGAGGACGAGAACCGCTTTTGCCCTGCGTAGCGTTCCGGGCAGCGGGTAGAACCAGGCAGAGAATTCCCGGCTAGCAGCTTCCCTGTGGCGGGGAAGTGCAAACGTACACGTTTTCGGCCGAAAACGCGTTTTCCGGCGAAAACGCACACCACGGCTCTTTCTGAGAAAAAGCAAGCACGGAGGACGAGAACCGCTTTTGCCCTGCGTAGCGTTCCGGGCAGCGGGTAGAACCAGGCAGAGAATTCCCGGCTAGCAGCTTCCCTGTGGCGGGGAAGTGCAAACGTACACGTTTTCGGCCGAAAACGCGTTTTCCGGCGAAAACGCACACCACGGCTCTTTCTGAGAAAAAGCAAGCACGGAGGACGAGAACCGCTTTTGCCCTGCGTAGCGTTCCGGGCAGCGGGTAGAACCAGGCAGAGAATTCCCGGCTAGCAGCTTCCCTGTGGCGGGGAAGTGCAAACGTACACGTTTTCGGCCGAAAACGCGTTTTCCGGCGAAAACGCACACCACGGCTCTTTCTGAGAAAAAGCAAGCACGGAGGACGAGAACCGCTTTTGCCCTGCGTAGCGTTCCGGGCAGCGGGTAGAACCAGGCAGAGAATTCCCGGCTAGCAGCTTCCCTGTGGCGGGGAAGTGCAAACGTACACGTTTTCGGCCAAAACGCGTTTTCCGGCGAAATCGCACACCACGGCTCTTTCTGAGAAAAAGCAAGCACGGAGGACGAGAACCGCTTTTGCCCTGCGTAGCGTTCCGGGCAGCGGGTAGAACCAGGCAGAGAATTCCCGGCTAGCAGCTTCCCTGTGGCGGGGAAGTGCAAACGTACACGTTTTCGGCCGAAAACGCGTTTTCCGGCGAAAACGCACACC
The DNA here is from genome assembly GCF_965140245.1 of Athene noctua. Lineage (NCBI taxonomy): Eukaryota > Metazoa > Chordata > Aves > Strigiformes > Strigidae > Athene > Athene noctua. Next base: position 14 of record NW_027438013.1, on the reverse strand, counting down.
ACGGCTCTTTCTGA
>NW_027438012.1:0-49470 GCF_965140245.1 Athene noctua | reverse complement strand
GCAGCCTCTCATCCTCACTCCTCACTGGCTCCTTTAACACCGGGCCCCAGCGCACCCGGGGGAGGCAGGAGGATCTCAGGCATCTTTCCCAAGAAAGCTGCCTGCCCTGTGTCAGGCCCTAGCAGCCTGTGAGCGCTTGCCCTCCCCTTCCGAGCCAAGCTCCTGGCAAAAACCTGTCGCGCAGAGCCATGCCCAGAGCAGGGCAGCCAGCAGGCCCCTCTCTCGGGTGCAGGCATGCCAGCACCACCTACTCCAGCTCTGGCCCAGAGGAGCTCTGTGGGTGCATCCCAGAGGATTTTGCCGATCAAAGCAGCATTGAACTTACTCTCCTTTTCTTGAGAGCTGTCCCTGCAGCACACAGGCCCTGGCTGGGCCGCGCCCTGGCGCGCCGGAGAAGGGGTGAACCTGGGGGAGGAATAAGACAAAGTCCTCTTGTGCACTGTCTCCACACCGTGCGGCCTGAGGCAGGCGCGAGCTGTGAGCGCTGAGGCCCCGGCACATACGTACCTATTCTCTGTGTCGCTGCCAGCTCTTCTCCTGGAGCCGGTTCTCAGTGCCACTTGTGATTTTGGGGGAGCCTGTCTCCGCGCCATGTTGGGGAGAAAGGAAGCTCTGCGGCAATCTTGCCGTGTCCCTCCTTCGGCCCCAGGAGTTTTGCCTGCACAAGGCTCGGCCACTGGGGCAAAAGCTCCAACCTGATCCCTGGCAGAAGCGCTCCCACCGTGGGTGCACAGCCACCAGGACAGCACGAGCTGCTTCCAGCCAGGCAGCTGTGGCCCGAGTGTCCTGTGGCTGAGCAAGGCCCTGACCTCAGAGGCGTAGGAACCGCATGTCATAACTCTCCCTACACTGCCTCCTCCCCATGCTATATAGCTATATTTGTAATAGTTGACGTGCTTGTTGTTCTGTTTCTTCATATGTAGGGATTTTTACTCCGTTCCCTTTTTCCTTTGCTTTCTCTCTTGGCCCTTTTCCTGTATTAACCACAGCTGCTGCATGCTTCTCTGTAGTGCTTGCCCGTATGTTGGGTCTGGGCGAGATGGTTTGTCTAGCGAAAGATCCAAGTAGCCAAAGGCCACAGAAAATCTGCAAAAACTTTTAAGAAGAAATGGTTATTTCAGATTTTAGACATCGTGCAGGTATCCATTCAATTAAACCATCCTTTCCCACTGCTGCGTACCCATGCCCAAACGCTCTCAGCGACCAGCCTGATTCCCACGCCATCGCTCCCAGTTCCTTGACCTGAACCAAAGGATAGTTTTTTGTCGCCTGGGTTGGCATAAAGTGTTTCCACAGGGGAGGTGTGGACTCGTCGCCTCTAACAACATGATTTAAAGCATAAAGGGCACGGGACCAAAGAGTCTGCTGTCGGTCTATGGGTATTGTCCCCTTATGACCTTCCCCCTCCCCAAGCTGTTGCAGTTTTGCTTTTAGGGTGCGATGCGCACGTTCCACTATTGCTTGCCCTTTTGCCCTCTATGATTGGTCCCGGCGTGGTGTCCATGCGCTCTTCTCCTGCTGGGCAAACATCTTGCTTTCAACAGTACAGCTTTCTTATCTTTTGCTACGCACAGTTTGTCAGCCCCTTGGCTTTGCAGGTGTTCTTCACAACAGCTACAGCCTGTTGTTACAGTGAGGCCACTCGGTCTGGATCGCTCATAACATGTATTTTAAGCAGTCCACGAATCCCTCTTTCTGTTTTTGAGCGATCTAGACCCCTTCTATTGTTCAGTGCATCATTTTCATAAAACACTTCCACACACAGCTTAACATCATGAAAAGATTACAATGACAATTAAAATGGTTATTCCACATAAAACCAAATTCTTTAACCATCTAGTAATTGGTAACCTTTTAGCTGAATCATTATTAAATATTCTTCCTCCTTCGAGATGTAAACCCATCGTGTAAGCATCACTACAAAACCAAGTGTCATTTACTGGTACTGCTGAAGGAGTCATGTTTTGCCATCCTAGCCTATATACATCCCCAGGCCTGATCTTGCATGCTATTCCCAGCTACTGGGGGAAGAGACCCTCTCAGCTCTAACTCCAGTCAAACGGGTCTGAGATGGGTCGGCAGCAGTTGCTAAGCCCAGGCAAAATGTCTGCTGTCCTGATTGATTTTTCCCTGCCACCTTGGCACAACTCAGCAGTTTCTTATCTATCTTACGAGGCCTGTTCTTCATCAAAGCTCAGCTGTTTGTCAGAGGCTGTGCAAGGCCGATGCCGCCCAGATCTCGTCTTTCTCTGTTTTGCAGCGGCACCTGCAAGACTTGTTTGGGAGCTGTTATCAATTAAGGGTTAGATAAACTTCAAAACACAGCATACTTAGAATAGTTCCACGGAAGGCTACAACAATAGAGCAGTTACAATTACTAGTTAAAAAGAGTAGGCTAATTTCACTACCTATAAATAAGGGATATGACTAAACACTACAAAAGTAAACAGTAAGGAAAATACAGAATAGCACACTTAATTAATAGAAGTACTAACGTTCAGATCCGCAATTGCTAGGGAACCCTGAATGCAGCGAGAATTCAGAGTGCCCTTCCTCGCAAACTGGAAACCCTACGCGATGCATCCATCCATAGGTGAGGCATCCCACCACCGCTGCAAGCAGGTCCAGCCTCTAAATCAACAGGCCAAAATAACGGGCAATTTTCTTTGAACGGAAACATCTGATTTCATCCTCCTGTTGGGTTCCACCCAGAGCCTGGCCAGCACTCCAGGGGGAAAACCAAGGGAGTTTCAGGAAATGTTAAACACTTAAGCTCTTAATTCTTCATATTGCTAAACAAAGAAAGTTGAATACACACATTCTTACAGAATTTCATCCTGATTAATAACTACATTTCATCTAAACTACATCTTTCACTAGTGACTAGTAAGCCTATATATTTCATTAAGGAGTTGCAATTACTGTTAGCATTTTCTCTTAAGAGAATTGGCAACTGTAGTGTAGTTTGTTCTGTTGCAGTAGCAAACATTACCCAGACATTCTGCTTAAATGATCAGTCGAAGAGATCGCAAACCATCAGCACAGGGTGAAATGCTGGGGTTTCAACCCCAAGCCCCAAATTAAGGTTGACATGTGGGTGATTCCCACAGCCCTTCACAAAGGGGGGGGTGAGTTTGCCTTTAGGCTTCCCTCCAGGGTGCGGCCGGCCTTGTGGGGAGAGCCATAGGGTAAAGGAGCCCCAGGTGTCCCACATTAAGGAAACAAGGGTCAGGTGTCCCACTTAGGGATAAAAGCTGGGACCCCTTGCAGGAAGGGCAGTGTCTGTCTGTGAGGTGGATGCACTTTGCAGAGTTTCCTGTTGGGGAAGGACCTCCCGCCTCCCTGGAACTGGGCTCCAGTCAGGTCTGGCTTTTGTAAAAACGGGCTGTGTAGAGATTTGGTATGTGGCTTCCTGGGTCTTATGTATTTGGCTTGTTGACTCGGTTGTCTCCCGTCCCTTCCATGGGAAACTGCATTTCACCATTTATTCCACCCCTTGTTGGTCGTGCGGTGTCGCTGTTGGGGTCAGTGGGATTGATGTCAGTTATGTATAATCAGACTGACTTGTTTGTACCCCTAGCGCTCGCCCATGTACCGACCATTTTGTATCAAATACAATTTGGTTATTGGTTCATCTTTATGATGGCTGTGTCCTTTATGCTAGGCCTGATAATTGGCAAAAACATTCATGTGAGCAAAAATCAACCCCTACAGGGATTTTTATTCTGCATAGCAGAACTCAGAAACCAGAGGTGTTTCTGCCCACGTGTGCAAGGAATTCCTCAGGGCAGCCTGTTGGGAGGTCTCCTCATGCCTGGCTGACCACATTCATTCCACTATCTGCCCATCAACCTGCCCTTGATAAATGCAGGTATAGCCTGACTTCCCCCAGTTGCTCTGCATGAGAATTCTGAGGAACTGAAATGTTCTGTGAGTCTTGTTCTGCAAAGGAAACACAGCAAAAAGACATGTCACTCCCGGAGCGTAAGGGGTGGCAGGAGGCCCCGCGTGTCTTCCTCTGCTAGGCTGGGCCCTGCTCTGGCAGGCGCAGCTCCCCCCCAGGCCGAGCGAACAGCTTCTCTCTCCTTCCCTTCCCCCACCCGGGACCCCCGTGCCTCTGCAGAGCAAAGGCTCCTGCGCCTGGGCTGTGGCAGCACCCAGCAGCTCCTCCAGCTGCCTCCCCTGCAGAGCCCCGGCCCCGGGGATGCTGGCCACCCTGTAGCTGGGTGCGGGCCATCCCTGTGTTGATGCCTGTTGGCTGTCACCCCCAACACTTGCGTTTCAGGGCACTGCGTGGCGCACGTGGGGTGGCGAGGCCGTGGCTGGCTCTGCCAGAAGCAGCAGCAGGCATAGGCGGGGAGCTCTGGGGATTTGCAGGGCTGTGGGACCGACTGGCCGACTGACCTGGGTCTCGCTCTACTTGTGCTGCCCTTGCTGGGTGCCGCTCAGCCCTCCAAACCCTGCCATGATTCTCTCGGCCAGGCTTGGGCCCCTGCCCCGGGAGGGACCATCCACACTCCTTCTGCCACGGACTTGCTGGCAAGCCCACCTTTCTGCCCCGGCCTCTTGCCCGCACACACTTCCCGTACCTGCAGAAGGAAGTTCTGGGTCGGCTTGCTCTCTGTGTCGTAGCTGAATGTCCCGAGCAGAGTTTCCTCTTCTTCCTCACCCACTCCCTTGGAGATAAAGCACAGGGGAGCAGGTCCGGCTTAACTCAGCCACCCACAGAAAACACGCATGCCAGACCCGTGCCCACGACCCGCCCGCTCTCCCACAGCTCTGGCACAGTCCGGCGCAGGATGCGGTGGAGCCGAGCTGTTGAGCCAGAAGGCACTGAGCAAGCCTTAAGGTGAGATGACACCACCCTGCACGTCCTCTGAGATGTCCCCTCTGGGCACAGCAGTGCTCGGCAGAGACCCGCACAAGAATGTCAGCAGATGTGCAGAGAGCAGCAAGTCCCCCTTACGGCTTTTCCCCAGCACCAGGTCCCAGCCCCGAGCACCTGACAGAGACTTACGAAGACCGTGAAATGTCGGGGGGCGCTGCTGATGTCCATGAGCACAGAGGTCTTCAAGGGGTGCTGCACAGTGATCGTGACTGGTCGGACTTGTGTGGGCAACCTAATGACCGCTTGGCTCCGAGACGCTTGGACAGGCCAGCAGTACCCCGGGGAAATGTCCGGCTGAAAGCGGAGGGAAATGGCAATGGTTGGTGAGGGTGCAACACGGCTGGCGCTGCTACCAGTGCAGCCAGCAGCACTGGCGGTACAGTGCCCGTGGGCTGTATTTGGTCTCAAAAATGAGTGGTGTGTTGGGAAATGGACAGAAGCGAACAGACGTCTTCCCGGCCGGGAAAAGAGGACTCGCTGAATTCCCCCGGAGAGGAAAATACCCATCGTGAAACACCTGATACCCTGCACCTGAGGCAGGCCTACGAAGGAGGCTCTCTCTTTGGCCAGCAGCTCCGCATCTTTCCCTACACCCGCCTCACCCCATCTAAAAAGGAACCATCAGAGCTGGGGAAGGCAACTGGGGTCGCAAAGGAGAACGACAGAATCATAGAATCACTGACCTTGGAAAAGACCCTTAAGATCATCAGGTCCAACCGTTAACCTACCACTGCCAAGTGCACCACTAAACCACTTCCCTCAGTGCTACACCTACAGGGCTTTTAAATATCTCCAGGGATAGTGACACAACCACTTACTTCCCTGGGCAGCCTGTTCCAGTGCCTGACAACCCTTCCAGTGAAGAAGTTGTTCCTCAAATCCCATCTAAACCTCCCCAGGCACAACTTGAGGCCGTTTCCTCTTGTCCTATCACTTGGTACTTGGGAGAAGAGACCAACCCCCACCACGCTGCAACCTCCCTCCAAGTAGCTGTGCAGAGCGATAAGAGGGACAATCACTTCCCCAGTGCTGCTGGCCACGCTCTTTCGGGTATGAGCCAGGATGCTGTTGGGCCCAAATCCAGGAATCAGTGCTTAGCCACGCTGAACCCCCTACAGCGGCCTCGGCCCGTCGCTCCAGCCTGTCCAGATCTCCCTGTAGAGCCATTCTACCCTCCAGCCAATGAACACTGCCACCCAACTTGGCGTCATCTGCAAACTTACTGAGGTGCACTCGATCCCCGAACCCAGATCAAAGAAGCTCCTTCACCCAGCGGTGACCAGGGCTGATGGAAAGGATGCAGCAGCTCAGCTCCTGCGGGAAGCTGCTGGCTTTTGGCGAAACAAGCCCCGTGTGAGACCTCAGGTGTCTGGCACCTGACCGTTGCCGTGGGCTTCAGCAATGCCACTGGCCTGAGGGCAGATGCCCCGGCGCTTGCTCTCAGCCTTACCAGGGGGAACAAAACCACCACTGATGATTTCTCCCACCATACCTGCACAAAAGTATCCTGAAGGTTCAGTCCCCCAAAGAACCCCAACACTCTGAAGGGCCATACGTAGCTCCTGGGCAATCTCTGCAGGTTGACGGTGACCCCTGAAGGGAGAAGAGAGCAGCTGACTGTCAGAAACTTCAGGCTCGGAGGGCCGGTGGCTGCAGGGAATTGCTAAAGCCTGCCGGCCAGTCCTGTGCCCAGCCCCGTGCCCTCGGGGGCGACACAGGTAAGGAGGAGATCCCCCTGCCCAGTGACAGCATCTCTCTCACAGCCACACAAAGACACGGTCTGCGGGCGCTGGCAGCCCGCAAGCCCCCGTGGGAAGGGCAGGGGGCACAAGCTGAGGGCCCCACCGCATGGAGAGCAAAGGATGACCCGACCATCCGCTTTTTGGTCCCCAGAAAGCTCAGTTAAGAGGGAGAGCACAGAAATGCTGGCAGGGGCATGCCAGGGGCACCTGTGAGGGGCCCGAGGGCAGGACTGGGGTGAGCCCAAGGGACCTGCTCTGCCACAGGCGCCCTGCTGAGCCCTGTGATTTTGTCTTGTCTCCCCCTGCCTCGACGAACAGAGTCTGCAGCGCAGTCTCCCTTCTGGAGCACTAAGCAGGAGCCCAGCACAACAAGACCTGCCTGCCCGCAGACACACCTGCGCTTTTCAGAGCCCAGGCAGACATCAGGATGTTCTCTTCCAAAGGCCTTCACAGATGTTGCCATTCTCATGTGCAGAAGTTCCTGCGAAAGACAGAAACGCACACAGGAGACCACCACATCAGCAGGCTGTTCAGTGTTACCATGGAGTCCTGGCACAGAGCAAAATAACAAGCCCGTGTCAGAAAGCGCAAGACAAGCCCTGTCCAAACAGCTGCCAGACTCAAACCCTTCTGATGAGAAGAGCGAGGGCTTGGCAAGAGCATTCGTGCCCACAGCAACACTGCGGGCGTGGGTCTGGGCCCCACAGCCTCCACGCTGTCCAGCTCAACCTGGAGACGGGCTCAGCCCTGCCAGGGCCAGATGCTCCTGGGAGGGCACTCGGGTCTCACTGCTCTCTGCGGCCAGGCCCAGAGAGGCCCCAGTGCACCGGGAGAAGGATTTCAGCAGTCCTCCACCGCCAGACGCGGCCCAGTTAAGCGTCGCAAGAGGAAGGGGCTGTATAGCGGAGAAGCTCAGCCAGCAACCCCCAGAGGGATGGGTGGGTGGAGTGAGCAGGAAGGCCCCACCAGCAGCCCCAGGAAAGCACCCCGTGCGGGGCCTCGTTTATCCCAGCCCTCTTTCCCGAAGTGCACCTTTACCTTCTTCCCATGGCTCATCTCTTCAGCCATGCTCGTCAGCTCCTTCCTCAGCTCTTGCACCTCCTGGCCCAGCAGAGCAAGTGACTTCCTGCAGACACCGGGAACACACCACCTGTCAGGGAGCTGCTCAGCCCCTCTCAGAGCCTCCAAACTTGGAGATGAGCAGACACACAGGGGCTTGAGTCCCCTGTTCTTTCCCTGCTTTGTGAGTGCTTCCCTTCACCTTCAGCTTTAGCAAAAGGCAAAGAGAGAGGGAAAGGCACGAGCCCTGGGTGCTACGCACGCGAGTGCCAACAGCACGAGGCCGGCTCCCACTACCCCACCAAACGGGCCACGGACGTCAGCTCACTCACAGTCTGCTCCAGCAGCACCTGAAAGGGAAAGGCTCTCTTTTGAGTCCCAGAGCTGCCAGGGCTTTCTAGGGCTGGCGGCTCTAGGAAGGCACAGCTGCTGCTGCTTCTTTGGGTCATGGCCACATTCGTCAGGTTACCCAGCCACTGTCAGCAGGGCTCCTCTGTGAACCTTCCCTGTCCCACAACAGCAGTCACTGACCTGTGGCATCTCTTTTTTCCATGTCATCCCCAGGGTCAGAAAGATTCTGCCGTAGACGCCAGCTGTAATTCACATCACCGAGTTATTTTACCGGTGTTTCTGATGATCCCCATAGTCACACTGTCTCCTCCCACACCAGGGTGGCAAGAGACTCACTTGAGAGGTTCTCTCCCTGATGCACTGAGTGCCAACACCTGGCTCCACAGGCTGCGGGAGAGCCACCTTGCCATCCCTCTCCCTGCACAGCACCACCAAGGAGCTTCACTTGAGCTGGGCTCTGCTTCCCCAGCGATGCCCAGCTCTGGCCCTGGCTGTTGCCGTCTCTGCTTCCTCCAGCGTGCCTCTGAGCAGGGGGCTACGGGAGCAGCTGTAGCACAGCCACGCAGGAGCTAGGGCTGTCCCTGGCATGGGCTTGCAACCTGGCACTCGTTTCCCCGAGAGAGAAAGCCCTTCTCCAAGGAGGCTGTTCTCTCCCGCTGCCTCTGCCCGTCTCCCTCTCTCACTCACATGCCTCCATCCTGCTGGCCAGACTGGAAGTACATACAGCCTCCCCGCGCAGCCTTGCCGGCTAAGCGAGGGGTTCCCTTGGGCCGTGGCAGCTTCTGCACAACCTGTCCACAGAGGAAAGCTGCACAAGGGGAGGGACCTCTGTCCAAAAGGGTCCCACTGGCTGCGCTTCCTAACGCTGCAGGCATCTGCAGCGGCCCTTCAGCCGGCCGGGAGCTCCGTGTCAGGAGCTCCCCGAGCTGCAGAAGCAGGAGGTTGGAAGGTCCCCACAGGTGTTCCAGCGCTTCTCCCTCATGCTGAAGCTTGCACCCCACACCTGCATGCTACTGCGAGCAGCGGGCAAATACTCACCAAGAGTGACTGTGAACATGAGGCACAAGGTCATAAAGAGCCCAATCCTCTTCTGGGTGATGTCTTGCCTGAAAAAGAGGGAGTCCTGGTGTTCCCAGTGCTCAGGGGCTGGGGCAGACCCCTGTATGGGGACACTTTCACTTGTAAGCTGAGAAACACGGGTTCTGGAGGTCAGCTGCTGACAGAAAGCTGACAGGCCAGCCCCGTACAGGAGGAGCGCGCTGTCTGCCTGCACCCTTCAATGCTGCAGGCAGAACTTGCCCCCAAAAGTGCTCTGAGGATCACCTCCAGAGACGGAGTTAGCGTGATCCAGGGAAGTAAGCCGACCTAGCAAGGGAAAGCCGCTCTTTGGCAGGCGGTCTCTGCTTCTCTTCCCTTGCACTAAGGCAGCAGACCTGGTTGCACTTGAGTTGAAACACCTCTTGTTTTTGGGTGCTGCCACAGTGCTGGGTGGAGCAGCAGGTACTTGCTCCTTCCCCCCAACCCCGTCCCCCCGCCCCCAGCAGGCCCACCCCCTCTCCCCCCCCAACCAGAGCCTGCTCAAGGCCACAGCAATGCCTTCTCCCGCAGAGGCTCAGCCCTGACCCTGAGCACTCCGCCACACCCAAGGGCCCTCCCTGGCAGATGAAGTTTTGGCCACTGACATGTGCGCTGAGTGGGGCTGCTGAAGGGTTTTGCTCTCGTTGCTTTCCAAGCAGCTACCCCAGCCCTGGCAGCACCTGACCTGCTGCCAGCAGGAGCCACGCTCTCCGAGTCCAGAGCACCGCCAGCCTCCCCCCGGCCCACCGGCACCCCCGTCCACATCCACATGGAACACGTGCCACACTCACGTGATGGAGCTGAAGGTGCTCAGGTATCCCTGAAGGGACACCAGGGACAGCGCCAGACGAGACGGCCAGAAGAGGTGATCAAGACCAAGCCTGGCAAAGAAACCGGAGAAACACCTGAGGACCCTTCTCGAGGACACCCATGGGGACGCAGGTCACACCCTGCGGGGAGGTGGGCGCTGGTCCCCCCCACCCCAGGTCAGTGGCAAGGGCAGGGCCAGGGTTTTGCCCTGGGGAGGGGGCAGCTGGGTGCACCCTGGGAGCAAGGGACTGAGGGCCCGGCAGGATCCTGTCGCGGGCACGGCACTTACGGCCCGTCCAGGGAAGGAGGGCAGCACGAGGCTTCAGCCTCTGGGCTCCCACCATAGGGCTGTACCCCGTGGTTGCTAGAGGAATCCCCCAAGGACACGTGGAAATGGTAGCCAGTTCTGCCGCAGCCACAATGCCAGGATGGCCCCAGGCCTGCCCCACAGCAGGATGATGCTGGCTCTGCAGGGCTCTTGAGCCTGGCCCCAAATGTGGGGTGACAGGCAGCCTCTCATCCTCACTCCTCACTGGCTCCTTTAACACCGGGCCCCAGCGCACCCGGGGGAGGCAGGAGGATCTCAGGCATCTTTCCCAAGAAAGCTGCCTGCCCTGTGTCAGGCCCTAGCAGCCTGTGAGCGCTTGCCCTCCCCTTCCGAGCCAAGCTCCTGGCAAAAACCTGTCGCGCAGAGCCATGCCCAGAGCAGGGCAGCCAGCAGGCCCCTCTCTCGGGTGCAGGCATGCCAGCACCACCTACTCCAGCTCTGGCCCAGAGGAGCTCTGTGGGTGCATCCCAGAGGATTTTGCCGATCAAAGCAGCATTGAACTTACTCTCCTTTTCTTGAGAGCTGTCCCTGCAGCACACAGGCCCTGGCTGGGCCGCGCCCTGGCGCGCCGGAGAAGGGGTGAACCTGGGGGAGGAATAAGACAAAGTCCTCTTGTGCACTGTCTCCACACCGTGCGGCCTGAGGCAGGCGCGAGCTGTGAGCGCTGAGGCCCCGGCACATACGTACCTATTCTCTGTGTCGCTGCCAGCTCTTCTCCTGGAGCCGGTTCTCAGTGCCACTTGTGATTTTGGGGGAGCCTGTCTCCGCGCCATGTTGGGGAGAAAGGCAGCTCTGCGGCAATCTTGCCGTGTCCCTCCTTCGGCCCCAGGAGTTTTGCCTGCACAAGGCTCGGCCACTGGGGCAAAAGCTCCAACCTGATCCCTGGCAGAAGCGCTCCCACCGTGGGTGCACAGCCACCAGGACAGCACGAGCTGCTTCCAGCCAGGCAGCTGTGGCCCGAGTGTCCTGTGGCTGAGCAAGGCCCTGACCTCAGAGGCGTAGGAACCGCATGTCATAACTCTCCCTACACTGCCTCCTCCCCATGCTATATAGCTATATTTGTAATAGTTGACGTGCTTGTTGTTCTGTTTCTTCATATGTAGGGATTTTTACTCCGTTCCCTTTTTCCTTTGCTTTCTCTCTTGGCCCTTTTCCTGTATTAACCACAGCTGCTGCATGCTTCTCTGTAGTGCTTGCCCGTATGTTGGGTCTGGGCAAGATGGTTTGTCTAGCGAAAGATCCAAGTAGCCAAAGGCCACAGAAAATCTGCAAAAACTTTTAAGAAGAAATGGTTATTTCAGATTTTAGACATCGTGCAGGTATCCATTCAATTAAACCATCCTTTCCCACTGCTGCGTACCCATGCCCAAACGCTCTCAGCGACCAGCCTGATTCCCACGCCATCGCTCCCAGTTCCTTGACCTGAACCAAAGGATAGTTTTTTGTCGCCTGGGTTGGCATAAAGTGTTTCCACAGGGGAGGTGTGGACTCGTCGCCTCTAACAACATGATTTAAAGCATAAAGGGCACGGGACCAAAGAGTCTGCTGTCGGTCTATGGGTATTGTCCCCTTATGACCTTCCCCCTCCCCAAGCTGTTGCAGTTTTGCTTTTAGGGTGCGATGCGCACGTTCCACTATTGCTTGCCCTTTTGCCCTCTATGATTGGTCCCGGCGTGGTGTCCATGCGCTCTTCTCCTGCTGGGCAAACATCTTGCTTTCAACAGTACAGCTTTCTTATCTTTTGCTACGCACACTGTTTGTCAGCCCCTTGGCTTTGCAGGTGTTCTTCACAACAGCTACAGCCTGTTGTTACAGTGAGGCCACTCGGTCTGGATCGCTCATAACATGTATTTTAAGCAGTCCACGAATCCCTCTTTCTGTTTTTGAGCGATCTAGACCCCTTCTATTGTTCAGTCCATCATTTTCATAAAACACTTCCACACACAGCTTAACATCATGAAAAGATTACAATGACAATTAAAATGGTTATTCCACATAAAACCAAATTCTTTAACCATCTAGTAATTGGTAACCTTTTAGCTGAATCATTATTAAATATTCTTCCTCCTTCGAGATGTAAACCCATCGTGTAAGCATCACTACAAAACCAAGTGTCATTTACTGGTACTGCTGAAGGAGTCATGTTTTGCCATCCTAGCCTATATACATCCCCAGGCCTGATCTTGCATGCTATTCCCAGCTACTGGGGGAAGAGACCCTCTCAGCTCTAACTCCAGTCAAACGGGTCTGAGATGGGTCGGCAGCAGTTGCTAAGCCCAGGCAAAATGTCTGCTGTCCTGATTGATTTTTCCCTGCCACCTTGGCACAACTCAGCAGTTTCTTATCTATCTTACGAGGCCTGTTCTTCATCAAAGCTCAGCTGTTTGTCAGAGGCTGTGCAAGGCCGATGCCGCCCAGATCTCGTCTTTCTCTGTTTTGCAGCGGCACCTGCAAGACTTGTTTGGGAGCTGTTATCAATTAAGGGTTAGATAAACTTCAAAACACAGCATACTTAGAATAGTTCCACGGAAGGCTACAACAATAGAGCAGTTACAATTACTAGTTAAAAAGAGTAGGCTAATTTCACTACCTATAAATAAGGGATATGACTAAACACTACAAAAGTAAACAGTAAGGAAAATACAGAATAGCACACTTAATTAATAGAAGTACTAACGTTCAGATCCGCAATTGCTAGGGAACCCTGAATGCAGCGAGAATTCAGAGTGCCCTTCCTCGCAAACTGGAAACCCTACGCGATGCATCCATCCATAGGTGAGGCATCCCACCACCGCTGCAAGCAGGTCCAGCCTCTAAATCAACAGGCCAAAATAACGGGCAATTTTCTTTGAACGGAAACATCTGATTTCATCCTCCTGTTGGGTTCCACCCAGAGCCTGGCCAGCACTCCAGGGGGAAAACCAAGGGAGTTTCAGGAAATGTTAAACACTTAAGCTCTTAATTCTTCATATTGCTAAACAAAGAAAGTTGAATACACACATTCTTACAGAATTTCATCCTGATTAATAACTACATTTCATCTAAACTACATCTTTCACTAGTGACTAGTAAGCCTATATATTTCATTAAGGAGTTGCAATTACTGTTAGCATTTTCTCTTAAGAGAATTGGCAACTGTAGTGTAGTTTGTTCTGTTGCAGTAGCAAACATTACCCAGACATTCTGCTTAAATGATCAGTCGAAGAGATCGCAAACCGTCAGCACAGGGTGAAATGCTGGGGTTTCAACCCCAAGCCCCAAATTAAGGTTGACATGTGGGTGATTCCCACAGCCCTTCACAAAGGGGGGGGTGAGTTTGCCTTTAGGCTTCCCTCCAGGGTGCGGCCGGCCTTGTGGGGAGAGCCATAGGGTAAAGGAGCCCCAGGTGTCCCACATTAAGGAAACAAGGGTCAGGTGTCCCACTTAGGGATAAAAGCTGGGACCCCTTGCAGGAAGGGCAGTGTCTGTCTGTGAGGTGGATGCACTTTGCAGAGTTTCCTGTTGGGGAAGGACCTCCCGCCTCCCTGGAACTGGGCTCCAGTCAGGTCTGGCTTTTGTAAAAACGGGCTGTGTAGAGATTTGGTATGTGGCTTCCTGGGTCTTATGTATTTGGCTTGTTGACTCGGTTGTCTCCCGTCCCTTCCATGGGAAACTGCATTTCACCATTTATTCCACCCCTTGCTGGTCGTGCGGTGTCGCTGTTGGGGTCAGTGGGATTGATGTCAGTTATGTATAATCAGACTGACTTGTTTGTACCCCTAGCGATCGCCCATGTACCGACCATTTTGTATCAAATACAATTTGGTTATTGGTTCATCTTTATGATGGCTGTGTCCTTTATGCTAGGCCTGATAATTGGCAAAAACATTCATGTGAGCAAAAATCAACCCCTACAGGGATTTTTATTCTGCATAGCAGAACTCAGAAACCAGAGGTGTTTCTGCCCACGTGTGCAAGGAATTCCTCAGGGCAGCCTGTTGGGAGGTCTCCTCATGCCTGGCTGACCACATTCATTCCACTATCTGCCCATCAACCTGCCCTTGATAAATGCAGGTATAGCCTGACTTCCCCCAGTTGCTCTGCATGAGAATTCTGAGGAACTGAAATGTTCTGTGAGTCTTGTTCTGCAAAGGAAACACAGCAAAAAGACATGTCACTCCCGGAGCGTAAGGGGTGGCAGGAGGCCCCGCGTGTCTTCCTCTGCTAGGCTGGGCCCTGCTCTGGCAGGCGCAGCTCCCCCCCAGGCCGAGCGAACAGCTTCTCTCTCCTTCCCTTCCCCCACCCGGGACCCCCGTGCCTCTGCAGAGCAAAGGCTCCTGCGCCTGGGCTGTGGCAGCACCCAGCAGCTCCTCCAGCTGCCTCCCCTGCAGAGCCCCGGCCCCGGGGATGCTGGCCACCCTGTAGCTGGGTGCGGGCCATCCCTGTGTTGATGCCTGTTGGCTGTCACCCCCAACACTTGCGTTTCAGGGCACTGCGTGGCGCACGTGGGGTGGCGAGGCCGTGGCTGGCTCTGCCAGAAGCAGCAGCAGGCATAGGCGGGGAGCTCTGGGGATTTGCAGGGCTGTGGGACCGACTGGCCGACTGACCTGGGTCTCGCTCTACTTGTGCTGCCCTTGCTGGGTGCCGCTCAGCCCTCCAAACCCTGCCATGATTCTCTCGGCCAGGCTTGGGCCCCTGCCCCGGGAGGGACCATCCACACTCCTTCTGCCACGGACTTGCTGGCAAGCCCACCTTTCTGCCCCGGCCTCTTGCCCGCACACACTTCCCGTACCTGCAGAAGGAAGTTCTGGGTCGGCTTGCTCTCTGTGTCGTAGCTGAATGTCCCGAGCAGAGTTTCCTCTTCTTCCTCACCCACTCCCTTGGAGATAAAGCACAGGGGAGCAGGTCCGGCTTAACTCAGCCACCCACAGAAAACACGCATGCCAGACCCGTGCCCACGACCCACCCCCTCTCCCACAGCTCTGGCACAGTCCGGCGCAGGATGCGGTGGAGCCGAGCTGTTGAGCCAGAAGGCACTGAGCAAGCCTTAAGGTGGGATGACACCACCCTGCACGTCCTCTGAGATGTCCCCTCTGGGCACAGCAGTGCTCGGCAGAGACCCGCACAAGAATGTCAGCAGATGTGCAGAGAGCAGCAAGTCCCCCTTACGGCTTTTCCCCAGCACCAGGTCCCAGCCCCGAGCACCTGACAGAGACTTACGAAGACCGTGAAATGTCGGGGGGCGCTGCTGATGTCCTTGAGCACAGAGGTCTTCAAGGGGTGCTGCACAGTGATCGTGACTGGTCGGACTTGTGTGGGCAACCTAATGACCGCTTGGCTCCGAGACGCTTGGACAGGCCAGCAGTACCCCGGGGAAATGTCCGGCTGAAAGCGGAGGGAAATGGCAATGGTTGGTGAGGGTGCAACACGGCTGGCGCTGCTACCAGTGCAGCCAGCAGCACTGGCGGTACAGTGCCCGTGGGCTGTATTTGGTCTCAAAAATGAGTGGTGTGTTGGGAAATGGACAGAAGCGAACAGACGTCTTCCCGGCCGGGAAAAGAGGACTCGCTGAATTCCCCCGGAGAGGAAAATACCCATCGTGAAACACCTGATACCCTGCACCTGAGGCAGGCCTACGAAGGAGGCTCTCTCTTTGGCCAGCAGCTCCGCATCTTTCCCTACACCCGCCTCACCCCATCTAAAAAGGAACCATCAGAGCTGGGGAAGGCAACTGGGGTCGCAAAGGAGAACGACAGAATCATAGAATCACTGACCTTGGAAAAGACCCTTAAGATCATCAGGTCCAACCGTTAACCTACCACTGCCAAGTGCACCACTAAACCACTTCCCTCAGTGCTACACCTACAGGGCTTTTAAATATCTCCAGGGATAGTGACACAACCACTTACTTCCCTGGGCAGCCTGTTCCAGTGCCTGACAACCCTTCCAGTGAAGAAGTTGTTCCTCAAATCCCATCTAAACCTCCCCAGGCACAACTTGAGGCCGTTTCCTCTTGTCCTATCACTTGGTACTTGGGAGAAGAGACCAACCCCCACCACGCTGCAACCTCCCTCCAAGTAGCTGTGCAGAGCGATAAGAGGGACAATCACTTCCCCAGTGCTGCTGGCCACGCTCTTTCGGGTATGAGCCAGGATGCTGTTGGGCCCAAATCCAGGAATCAGTGCTTAGCCACGCTGAACCCCCTACAGCGGCCTCGGCCCGTCGCTCCAGCCTGTCCAGATCTCCCTGTAGAGCCATTCTACCCTCCAGCCAATGAACACTGCCACCCAACTTGGCGTCATCTGCAAACTTACTGAGGTGCACTCGATCCCCGAACCCAGATCAAAGAAGCTCCTTCACCCAGCGGTGACCAGGGCTGATGGAAAGGATGCAGCAGCTCAGCTCCTGCGGGAAGCTGCTGGCTTTTGGCGAAACAAGCCCCGTGTGAGACCTCAGGTGTCTGGCACCTGACCGTTGCTGTGGGCTTCAGCAATGCCACTGGCCTGAGGGCAGATGCCCCGGCGCTTGCTCTCAGCCTTACCAGGGGGAACAAAACCACCACTGATGATTTCTCCCACCATACCTGCACAAAAGTATCCTGAAGATTCAGTCCCCCAAAGAACCCCAACACTCTGAAGGGCCATACGTAGCTCCTGGGCAATCTCTGCAGGTTGACGGTGACCCCTGAAGGGAGAAGAGAGCAGCTGACTGTCAGAAACTTCAGGCTCGGAGGGCCGGTGGCTGCAGGGAATTGCTAAAGCCTGCCGGCCAGTCCTGTGCCCAGCCCCGTGCCCTCGGGGGCGACACAGGTAAGGAGGAGATCCCCCTGCCCAGTGACAGCATCTCTCTCACAGCCACACAAAGACACGGTCTGCGGGCGCTGGCAGCCCGCAAGCCCCCGTGGGAAGGGCAGGGGGCACAAGCTGAGGGCCCCACCGCATGGAGAGCAAAGGATGACCCGACCATCCGCTTTTTGGTCCCCAGAAAGCTCAGTTAAGAGGGAGAGCACAGAAATGCTGGCAGGGGCATGCCAGGGGCACCTGTGAGGGGCCCGAGGGCAGGACTGGGGTGAGCCCAAGGGACCTGCTCTGCCACAGGCGCCCTGCTGAGCCCTGTGATTTTGTCTTGTCTCCCCCTGCCTCGACGAACAGAGTCTGCAGCGCAGTCTCCCTTCTGGAGCACTAAGCAGGAGCCCAGCACAACAAGACCTGCCTGCCCGCAGACACACCTGCGCTTTTCAGAGCCCAGGCAGACATCAGGATGTTCTCTTCCAAAGGCCTTCACAGATGTTGCCATTCTCATGTGCAGAAGTTCCTGCGAAAGACAGAAACGCACACAGGAGACCACCACATCAGCAGGCTGTTCAGTGTTACCATGGAGTCCTGGCACAGAGCAAAATAACAAGCCCGTGTCAGAAAGCGCAAGACAAGCCCTGTCCAAACAGCTGCCAGACTCAAACCCTTCTGATGAGAAGAGCGAGGGCTTGGCAAGAGCATTCGTGCCCACAGCAACACTGCGGGCGTGGGTCTGGGCCCCACAGCCTCCACGCTGTCCAGCTCAACCTGGAGACGGGCTCAGCCCTGCCAGGGCCAGATGCTCCTGGGAGGGCACTCGGGTCTCACTGCTCTCTGCGGCCAGGCCCAGAGAGGCCCCAGTGCACCGGGAGAAGGATTTCAGCAGTCCTCCACCGCCAGACGCGGCCCAGTTAAGCGTCGCAAGAGGAAGGGGCTGTATAGCGGAGAAGCTCAGCCAGCAACCCCCAGAGGGATGGGTGGGTGGAGTGAGCAGGAAGGCCCCACCAGCAGCCCCAGGAAAGCACCCCGTGCGGGGCCTCGTTTATCCCAGCCCTCTTTCCCGAAGTGCACCTTTACCTTCTTCCCATGGCTCATCTCTTCAGCCATGCTCGTCAGCTCCTTCCTCAGCTCTTGCACCTCCTGGCCCAGCAGAGCAAGTGACTTCCTGCAGACAGCGGGAACACACCACCTGTCAGGGAGCTGCTCAGCCCCTCTCAGAGCCTCCAAACTTGGAGATGAGCAGACACACAGGGGCTTGAGTCCCCTGTTCTTTCCCTGCTTTGTGAGTGCTTCCCTTCACCTTCAGCTTTAGCAAAAGGCAAAGAGAGAGGGAAAGGCACGAGCCCTGGGTGCTACGCACGCGAGTGCCAACAGCACGAGGCCGGCTCCCACTACCCCACCAAACGGGCCACGGACGTCAGCTCACTCACAGTCTGCTCCAGCAGCACCTGAAAGGGAAAGGCTCTCTTTTGAGTCCCAGAGCTGCCAGGGCTTTCTAGGGCTGGCGGCTCTAGGAAAGCACAGCTGCTGCTGCTTCTTTGGGTCATGGCCACATTCGTCAGGTTACCCAGCCACTGTCAGCAGGGCTCCTCTGTGAACCTTCCCTGTCCCACAACAGCAGTCACTGACCTGTGGCATCTCTTTTTTCCATGTCATCCCCAGGGTCAGAAAGATTCTGCCGTAGACGCCAGCTGTAATTCACATCACCGAGTTATTTTACCGGTGTTTCTGATGATCCCCATAGTCACACTGTCTCCTCCCACACCAGGGTGGCAAGAGACTCACTTGAGAGGTTCTCTCCCTGATGCACTGAGTGCCAACACCTGGCTCCACAGGCTGCGGGAGAGCCACCTTGCCATCCCTCTCCCTGCACAGCACCACCAAGGAGCTTCACTTGAGCTGGGCTCTGCTTCCCCAGCGATGCCCAGCTCTGGCCCTGGCTGTTGCCGTCTCTGCTTCCTCCAGCGTGCCTCTGAGCAGGGGGCTACGGGAGCAGCTGTAGCACAGCCGCGCAGGAGCTAGGGCTGTCCCTGGCATGGGCTTGCAACCTGGCACTCGTTTCCCCGAGAGAGAAAGCCCTTCTCCAAGGAGGCTGTTCTCTCCCGCTGCCTCTGCCCGTCTCCCTCTCTCACTCACATGCCTCCATCCTGCTGGCCAGACTGGAAGTACATACAGCCTCCCCGCGCAGCCTTGCCGGCTAAGCGAGGGGTTCCCTTGGGCCGTGGCAGCTTCTGCACAACCTGTCCACAGAGGAAAGCTGCACAAGGGGAGGGACCTCTGTCCAAAAGGGTCCCACTGGCTGCGCTTCCTAACGCTGCAGGCATCTGCAGCGGCCCTTCAGCCGGCCGGGAGCTCCGTGTCAGGAGCTCCCCGAGCTGCAGAAGCAGGAGGTTGGAAGGTCCCCACAGGTGTTCCAGCGCTTCTCCCTCATGCTGAAGCTTGCACCCCACACCTGCATGCTACTGCGAGCAGCGGGCAAATACTCACCAAGAGTGACTGTGAACATGAGGCACAAGGTCATAAAGAGCCCACTCCTCTTCTGGGTGATGTCTTGCCTGAAAAAGAGGGAGTCCTGGTGTTCCCAGTGCTCAGGGGCTGGGGCAGACCCCTGTATGGGGACACTTTCACTTGTAAGCTGAGAAACACGGGTTCTGGAGGTCAGCTGCTGACAGAAAGCTGACAGGCCAGCCCCGTACAGGAGGAGCGCGCTGTCTGCCTGCACCCTTCAATGCTGCAGGCAGAACTTGCCCCCAAAAGTGCTCTGAGGATCACCTCCAGAGACGGAGTTAGCGTGATCCAGGGAAGTAAGCCGACCTAGCAAGGGAAAGCCGCTCTTTGGCAGGCGGTCTCTGCTTCTCTTCCCTTGCACTAAGGCAGCAGACCTGGTTGCACTTGAGTTGAAACACCTCTTGTTTTTGGGTGCTGCCACAGTGCTGGGTGGAGCAGCAGGTACTTGCTCCTTCCCCCCAACCCCGTCCCCCCGCCCCCAGCAGGCCCACCCCCTCTCCCCCCCCAACCAGAGCCTGCTCAAGGCCACAGCAATGCCTTCTCCCGCAGAGGCTCAGCCCTGACCCTGAGCACTCCGCCACACCCAAGGGCCCTCCCTGGCAGATGAAGTTTCGGCCACTGACATGTGCGCTGAGTGGGGCTGCTGAAGGGTTTTGCTCTCGTTGCTTTCCAAGCAGCTACCCCAGCCCTGGCAGCACCTGACCTGCTGCCAGCAGGAGCCACGCTCTCCGAGTCCAGAGCACCGCCAGCCTCCCCCCGGCCCACCGGCACCCCCGTCCACATCCACATGGAACACGTGCCACACTCACGTGATGGAGCTGAAGGTGCTCAGGTATCCCTGAAGGGACACCAGGGACAGCGCCAGACGAGACGGCCAGAAGAGGTGATCAAGACCAAGCCTGGCAAAGAAACCGGAGAAACACCTGAGGACCCTTCTCGAGGACACCCATGGGGACGCAGGTCACACCCTGCGGGGAGGTGGGCGCTGGTCCCCCCCACCCCAGGTCAGTGGCAAGGGCAGGGCCAGGGTTTTGCCCTGGGGAGGGGGCAGCTGGGTGCACCCTGGGAGCAAGGGACTGAGGGCGCGGCAGGATCCTGTCGCGGGCACGGCACTTACGGCCCGTCCAGGGAAGGAGGGCAGCACAAGGCTTCAGCCTCTGGGCTCCCACCATAGGGCTGTACCCCGTGGTTGCTAGAGGAATCCCCCAAGGACACGTGGAAATGGTAGCCAGTTCTGCCGCAGCCACAATGCCAGGATGGCCCCAGGCCTGCCCCACAGCAGGATGATGCTGGCTCTGCAGGGCTCTTGAGCCTGGCCCCAAATGTGGGGTGACAGGCAGCCTCTCATCCTCACTCCTCACTGGCTCCTTTAACACCGGGCCCCAGCGCACCCGGGGGAGGCAGGAGGATCTCAGGCATCTTTCCCAAGAAAGCTGCCTGCCCTGTGTCAGGCCCTAGCAGCCTGTGAGCGCTTGCCCTCCCCTTCCGAGCCAAGCTCCTGGCAAAAACCTGTCGCGCAGAGCCATGCCCAGAGCAGGGCAGCCAGCAGGCCCCTCTCTCGGGTGCAGGCATGCCAGCACCACCTACTCCAGCTCTGGCCCAGAGGAGCTCTGTGGGTGCATCCCAGAGGATTTTGCCGATCAAAGCAGCATTGAACTTACTCTCCTTTTCTTGAGAGCTGTCCCTGCAGCACACAGGCCCTGGCTGGGCCGCGCCCTGGCGCGCCGGAGAAGGGGTGAACCTGGGGGAGGAATAAGACAAAGTCCTCTTGTGCACTGTCTCCACACCGTGCGGCCTGAGGCAGGCGCGAGCTGTGAGCGCTGAGGCCCCGGCACATACGTACCTATTCTCTGTGTCGCTGCCAGCTCTTCTCCTGGAGCCGGTTCTCAGTGCCACTTGTGATTTTGGGGGAGCCTGTCTCCGCGCCATGTTGGGGAGAAAGGCAGCTCTGCGGCAATCTTGCCGTGTCCCTCCTTCGGCCCCAGGAGTTTTGCCTGCACAAGGCTCGGCCACTGGGGCAAAAGCTCCAACCTGATCCCTGGCAGAAGCGCTCCCACCGTGGGTGCACAGCCACCAGGACAGCACGAGCTGCTTCCAGCCAGGCAGCTGTGGCCCGAGTGTCCTGTGGCTGAGCAAGGCCCTGACCTCAGAGGCGTAGGAACCGCATGTCATAACTCTCCCTACACTGCCTCCTCCCCATGCTATATAGCTATATTTGTAATAGTTGACGTGCTTGTTGTTCTGTTTCTTCATATGTAGGGATTTTTACTCCGTTCCCTTTTTCCTTTGCTTTCTCTCTTGGCCCTTTTCCTGTATTAACCACAGCTGCTGCATGCTTCTCTGTAGTGCTTGCCCGTATGTTGGGTCTGGGCGAGATGGTTTGTCTAGCGAAAGATCCAAGTAGCCAAAGGCCACAGAAAATCTGCAAAAACTTTTAAGAAGAAATGGTTATTTCAGATTTTAGACATCGTGCAGGTATCCATTCAATTAAACCATCCTTTCCCACTGCTGCGTACCCATGCCCAAACGCTCTCAGCGACCAGCCTGATTCCCACGCCATCGCTCCCAGTTCCTTGACCTGAACCAAAGGATAGTTTTTTGTCGCCTGGGTTGGCATAAAGTGTTTCCACAGGGGAGGTGTGGACTCGTCGCCTCTAACAACATGATTTAAAGCATAAAGGGCACGGGACCAAAGAGTCTGCTGTCGGTCTATGGGTATTGTCCCCTTATGACCTTCCCCCTCCCCAAGCTGTTGCAGTTTTGCTTTTAGGGTGCGATGCGCACGTTCCACTATTGCTTGCCCTTTTGCCCTCTATGATTGGTCCCGGCGTGGTGTCCATGCGCTCTTCTCCTGCTGGGCAAACATCTTGCTTTCAACAGTACAGCTTTCTTATCTTTTGCTACGCACACTGTTTGTCAGCCCCTTGGCTTTGCAGGTGTTCTTCACAACAGCTACAGCCTGTTGTTACAGTGAGGCCACTCGGTCTGGATCGCTCATAACATGTATTTTAAGCAGTCCACGAATCCCTCTTTCTGTTTTTGAGCGATCTAGACCCCTTCTATTGTTCAGTCCATCATTTTCATAAAACACTTCCACACACAGCTTAACATCATGAAAAGATTACAATGACAATTAAAATGGTTATTCCACATAAAACCAAATTCTTTAACCATCTAGTAATTGGTAACCTTTTAGCTGAATCATTAAATATTCTTCCTCCTTCGAGATGTAAACCCATCGTGTAAGCATCACTACAAAACCAAGTGTCATTTACTGGTACTGCTGAAGGAGTCATGTTTTGCCATCCTAGCCTATATACATCCCCAGGCCTGATCTTGCATGCTATTCCCAGCTACTGGGGGAAGAGACCCTCTCAGCTCTAACTCCAGTCAAACGGGTCTGAGATGGGTCGGCAGCAGTTGCTAAGCCCAGGCAAAATGTCTGCTGTCCTGATTGATTTTTCCCTGCCACCTTGGCACAACTCAGCAGTTTCTTATCTATCTTACGAGGCCTGTTCTTCATCAAAGCTCAGCTGTTTGTCAGAGGCTGTGCAAGGCCGATGCCGCCCAGATCTCGTCTTTCTCTGTTTTGCAGCGGCACCTGCAAGACTTGTTTGGGAGCTGTTATCAATTAAGGGTTAGATAAACTTCAAAACACAGCATACTTAGAATAGTTCCACGGAAGGCTACAACAATAGAGCAGTTACAATTACTAGTTAAAAAGAGTAGGCTAATTTCACTACCTATAAATAAGGGATATGACTAAACACTACAAAAGTAAACAGTAAGGAAAATACAGAATAGCACACTTAATTAATAGAAGTACTAACGTTCAGATCCGCAATTGCTAGGGAACCCTGAATGCAGCGAGAATTCAGAGTGCCCTTCCTCGCAAACTGGAAACCCTACGCGATGCATCCATCCATAGGTGAGGCATCCCACCACCGCTGCAAGCAGGTCCAGCCTCTAAATCAACAGGCCAAAATAACGGGCAATTTTCTTTGAAAGGAAACGTCTGATTTCATCCTCCTGTTGGGTTCCACCCAGAGCCTGGCCAGCACTCCAGGGGGAAAACCAAGGGAGTTTCAGGAAATGTTAAACACTTAAGCTCTTAATTCTTCATATTGCTAAACAAAGAAAGTTGAATACACACATTCTTACAGAATTTCATCCTGATTAATAACTACATTTCATCTAAACTACATCTTTCACTAGTGACTAGTAAGCCTATATATTTCATTAAGGAGTTGCAATTACTGTTAGCATTTTCTCTTAAAAGAATTGGCAACTGTAGTGTAGTTTGTTCTGTTGCAGTAGCAAACATTACCCAGACATTCTGCTTAAATGATCAGTCGAAGAGATCGCAAACCGTCAGCACAGGGTGAAATGCTGGGGTTTCAACCCCAAGCCCCAAATTAAGGTTGACATGTGGGTGATTCCCACAGCCCTTCACAAAGGGGGGGGGTGAGTTTGCCTTTAGGCTTCCCTCCAGGGTGCGGCCGGCCTTGTGGGGAGAGCCATAGGGTAAAGGAGCCCCAGGTGTCCCACATTAAGGAAACAAGGGTCAGGTGTCCCACTTAGGGATAAAAGCTGGGACCCCTTGCAGGAAGGGCAGTGTCTGTCTGTGAGGTGGATGCACTTTGCAGAGTTTCCTGTTGGGGAAGGACCTCCCGCCTCCCTGGAACTGGGCTCCAGTCAGGTCTGGCTTTTGTAAAAACGGGCTGTGTAGAGATTTGGTATGTGGCTTCCTGGGTCTTATGTATTTGGCTTGTTGACTCGGTTGTCTCCCGTCCCTTCCATGGGAAACTGCATTTCACCATTTATTCCACCCCTTGTTGGTCGTGCGGTGTCGCTGTTGGGGTCAGTGGGATTGATGTCAGTTATGTATAATCAGACTGACTTGTTTGTACCCCTAGCGCTCGCCCATGTACCGACCATTTTGTATCAAATACAATTTGGTTATTGGTTCATCTTTATGATGGCTGTGTCCTTTATGCTAGGCCTGATAATTGGCAAAAACATTCATGTGAGCAAAAATCAACCCCTACAGGGATTTTTATTCTGCATAGCAGAACTCAGAAACCAGAGGTGTTTCTGCCCGCTTGTGCAAGGAATTCCTCAGGGCAGCCTGTTGGGAGGTCTCCTCATGCCTGGCTGACCACATTCATTCCACTATCCGCCCATCAACCTGCCCTTGATAAATGCAGGTGTAGCCTGACTTCCCCCAGTTGCTCTGCATGAGAATTCTGAGGAACTGAAATGTTCTGTGAGTCTTGTTCTGCAAAGGAAACACAGCAAAAAGACATGTCACTCCCGGAGCGTAAGGGGTGGCAGGAGGCCCCGCGTGTCTTCCTCTGCTAGGCTGGGCCCTGCTCTGGCAGGCGCAGCTCCCCCCCAGGCCGAGCGAACAGCTTCTCTCTCCTTCCCTTCCCCCACCCGGGACCCCCGTGCCTCTGCAGAGCAAAGGCTCCTGCGCCTGGGCTGTGGCAGCACCCAGCAGCTCCTCCAGCTGCCTCCCCTGCAGAGCCCCGGCCCCGGGGATGCTGGCCACCCTGTAGCTGGGTGCGGGCCATCCCTGTGTTGATGCCTGTTGGCTGTCACCCCCAACACTTGCGTTTCAGGGCACTGCGTGGCGCACGTGGGGTGGCGAGGCCGTGGCTGGCTCTGCCAGAAGCAGCAGCAGGCATAGGCGGGGAGCTCTGGGGATTTGCAGGGCTATGGGACCGACTGGCCGTCTGACCTGGGTCTCGCTCTACTTGTGCTGCCCTTGCTGGGTGCCGCTCAGCCCTCCAAACCCTGCCATGATTCTCTCGGCCAGGCTTGGGCCCCTGCCCCGGGAGGGACCATCCACACTCCTTCTGCCACGGACTTGCTGGCAAGCCCACCTTTCTGCCCCGGCCTCTTGCCCGCACAAACTTCCCGTACCTGCAGAAGGAAGTTCTGGGTCGGCTTGCTCTCTGTGTCGTAGCTGAATGTCCCGAGCAGAGTTTCCTCTTCTTCCTCACCCACTCCCTTGGAGATAAAGCACAGGGGAGCAGGTCCGGCTTAACTCAGCCACCCACAGAAAACACGCATGCCAGACCCGTGCCCACGACCCGCCCCCTCTCCCACAGCTCTGGCACAGTCCGGCGCAGGATGCGGTGGAGCCGAGCTGTTGAGCCAGAAGGCACTGAGCAAGCCTTAAGGTGGGATGACACCACCCTGCACGTCCTCTGAGATGTCCCCTCTGGGCACAGCAGTGCTCGGCAGAGACCCGCACAAGAATGTCAGCAGATGTGCAGAGAGCAGCAAGTCCCCCTTACGGCTTTTCCCCAGCACCAGGTCCCAGCCCCGAGCACCTGACAGAGACTTACGAAGACCGTGAAATGTCGGGGGGCGCTGCTGATGTCCATGAGCACAGAGGTCTTCAAGGGGTGCTGCACAGTGATCGTGACTGGTCGGACTTGTGTGGGCAACCTAATGACCGCTTGGCTCCGAGACGCTTGGACAGGCCAGCAGTACCCCGGGGAATTCCTTGCACACGTGGGCAGAAACACCTCTGGTTTCTGAGTTCTGCTATGCAGAATAAAAATCCCTGTAGGGGTTGATTTTTGCTCACATGAATGTTTTTGCCAATTATCAGGCCTAGCATAAAGGACACAGCCATCATAAAGATGAACCAATAACCAAATTGTATTTGATACAAAAGGGTCGGTACATGGGCAAGCGCTAGGGGTACAAACAAGTCAGTCTGATTGTACATAACTGACATCAATCCCACTGACCCCAACAGCGACACCGCACGACCAACAAGGGGTGGAATAAATGGTGAAATGCAGTTTCCCATGGAAGGGACGGGAGACAACCGAGTCAACAAGCCAAATACATAATGCCCAGGAAGCCACATACCAAATCTCTACACAGCCCGTTTTTACAAAAGCCAGACCTGACTGGAGCCCAGTTCCAGGGAGGCGGGAGGTCCTTCCCCAACAGGAAACTCTGCAAAGTGCATCCACCTCACAGACACACACTGCCCCTGCCTGCAAGGGGTCCCAGCTTTTATCCCTAAGTGGGACACCTGACCCTTGTTTCCTTAATGTGGGACACCTGGGGCTCCTTTACCCTATGGCTCTCCTCACAAGGCCGGCCGCACCCTGGAGGGAAGCCTAAAGGCAAACTCACCCCCCTTTGTGAAGGGCTGTGGGAATCACCCACATGTCAACCTTAATTTGGGACTTGGGGTTGAAACCTCAGCATTTCAGCGCTCTACCCCCTGGTTTCTGGTGACACAGTCTGAAGCAGGGTTTAAACAACTGATCCAGCTTAGCACCTGCCCCTTGCCTCACCACCTGTAGTTTATACAGACTTGGGCCATTAAACAAATGCAACAGATGGAGAAAAACTGAAGACTGACAGCAGCTGAAACAGAGCTACTATTTTCCCATTAACCAGGTAGAAAACTAACTTGTGCACTTGCATAACAGAACACCAGAACTAACAAGAAGAGAGCCTTTTATTCTGAATAGACTAGTGTGTCTTCCCCAAAAAGTCACAATGATTCCAACTGCCAAAGTCAGCATTATCATTACACCCTTCATCATGCACCCTTCCCAAAGAGGAAATCCTTGTCTTAATCCTTGTCTTGTCAACAGCAAGATTGTGCAAACAAAACAAATAAACGAACAACCCAAACCCACAACTCAAGAGCTCTACTTACATTATACATATATGTATCTATATGACACATCTTCACAGATGACAACTTCATCAATTTATACTTCAGGTCCTTCTCCTCCTGGAACCAGCTAGAAAAGCATAAGACAGTTTTGTGTTAGTGCCATAGACTTCAGTTTTACAAACCCATATGTGACAGTTCCTGCTTTACAACATTTGAGCAGATGGAGACTTTGTGGTAGATCACAAAAGTGGTTTTTAGAGTCAGTATTATCTTCCTCTCCCAACAGAACAAGTCAGTTACCATCAGAGAAGAACATGCCAGAAAGAATCTCACAAAGAACATTTAACAAAGCACAAAGGAGTTCCTACATAACACACATCCTGGTTTTTCTCTTTGCTATTCACCTCAAGGAGATGATTCTCTCTTAGAAACACTACAGCTCGTTTTTCGAAGGACAAAGAACATGGTCCCTTTCACAAAAAATTTCTCCAGTTGCTGATTCTTCCCCAGACTCTCACTACACTGGGAATTTGGATTCCTCCTTCCAACTTCTACTGCTAACAGAGCCCAAAACCCAAGGAAGAGTCTGAACCCCTCTACAGGCAGCAGGGAGTAAGTCAGCATAGCATTTTCCTGGGAAGAAAGTACAGAACTGAACAACAGAAAAGGAAATACAAAAGGCAAAACAACAATAAGGGAAAAAAGAGGAGGCTAAGCATTCCTGTTACTGATATATGCTTAATAATTAGCTGAGCACTTCGAAAGACAAAGAACTGTGCTGCTTTTGGCACTAAAGTAAGAAAAAGTCTAAAGCACAGCCCTCCTAATGTGGGAAGAGGTGTCCCCAGAAGAGACACAAGATCTAATGCAAAAACTTCTCTACGCCTTGCTGAAAACTGGCACGCCAAGAACCACCAGCTTCTGATTCAAGGGCACACCCCAGAGCAGCTTAGCGGTGGTAGCAGTTTTGCCCCATACAAGAAGTCAGAAAGCGCACTGTCCTTTAAGGATGCAGCACAATAATTTCTAAGCCTTTTTACTGATTTAGTTCAGTCAAGATGTCACTTGTTCAGACACAGCGAGGAGATGCAAGGTAGCTAAGACAGCAAAATGATTACTCCCCATTCACACAGAGCCAACTTTGACTCAAGTCAGTCCTCCTCTTCTCTTCCCACACCATTAGGAATGCCCTTCTGTGGGAAGGCCAGACTTTGTAGCCATCTATGCATGTGAGCAAAAAACCACCATGGATCTGCTGTTGTGGTGTTCAGGGATTTGCAGAATTCAGCTTAGGGATGCATAATCACAGCATTTCATGACCGTTTCAGTACTGATCTACAGACATCAGCACATGATAAACTGAAAGTCACGGTGCTTCTGGCTTGGTATAATCCAGCAGAACTCCAGGGATTTTTTCAGAGCACATAAAGGTACAGATCTCCAGGCGTCACAGGGTATCATAATCGCCAAATGGCTCAATGAGCCTCTAAGCATCCAAAGTGCTGCAAACGCATTTATACATTAATAATGGATTAAATGTAGATATATTCCACCTGCATGCATATACATGCAAACACTCATGAGTTAAAAGCTTCTGTAGGAACTGGCCTACAGAGTGGGTAACAAAGCCAGTGATTCCCTTACACACCTGAAGACCAGGGAAACATTCACCAAAATAAAATCAGGGCCACGCTCTTTTCATTTTACATTTTTTTAAACTGTAACACATACCAGGTAAGGCAATAAGATCGCTTTTCCAGCATCATTCATACACACATACACCCTGGAAGCGACTTGAAAGTACCTTATGTAACGGAAGTGTCTGGAAAGCGCAGCTTGAGCTAGCTGACCCCAGTTCCTGCTCAGCTTACGGGTACAGAAAATAAATGCCTGCAGCCTTTTAACAGCAATGACTTACCACTGTTACGTTATTTCCATTTAGCAAAATCTGGTCCAGCTTTGTGATTCTTCGGCCCTCGGGTGTAATCTCACTGAAGCAACATTAGAAAAATCAAGAAAGAACACAAAAGCAGAGACAGTGATTCCAGTTTTTACTACAGAAACTGACGTAATCTCTGCATTAAGATGACAGTTGTTGCAACTAACAAATAAATTAGCTGCACTACTGCCTAATCTTAATAAATTGACCCCCTGGGCAAAGAAAGCTGCCTGGCAACGAAAAATGTCCATTGTACTTTTCTGCTCAGTACATAAAGACACAGATTCACCCTCTAAATCTGGCAATTTCTTGAATACCACCAATGCTCCAAACAGGGTTTGAGTAGCAACACAGCATGACAAAGTAATAAATACTTATCCTGAAGTCAGCTAACTTTTTAAATCCTTGCCCAGGCCTCAAGGAAATGTAAAAGTAAACTCCTGGAAAATTCCACAACCCAGGCAAAATTAAGGCTGCAAATTAGGAACCTGATTACAAGTATAAATCATGCAGCTACTCCATGACATGGCTGTCCTGGATAGATCACCCTCTAGAGTTTAAATCCAAGGTATAAACTATTCAGCTGGCAAATATTCCTGAAATATAAAACGACCATGCTTCTAAATCTTATGCAGCATTTCTCCTCAGGACATCAAACATTAAACAGCAACAAGATGCAGAAATAATCATTAGAATGCTGTAATGTCTTCTAATGCCCTATCTGAAAATCCAGTTTCAAGGAAAATAAGGCCCAGAAATTTAAAATCAAAACATTTATTTTCATTTTGTACTGAACTGTGATTTTATCTGTAAAATAAAAATACCAGAATAATTCAACTGATCCCTGCAAAAAGGTTCTATCCAGTGCACTCAAACTTCTCAAAAGCAATGTGGGAATTAAGCCAAAGCATAAAGATAACAGCCTTAAACATTTCTATCCAAAGAGACTGACAAAGCCATCAAATCCTAGAAATATTCCAACAATTTATTCTTTTCATCACACTATGAACGTGTGAACATGGCATTTCTCCACCAGTTCTGTAAGTAAAAAAACTGAACCGTACAAGAGCTTGTTTAATAGAGCAGACATTTTTTGAACAAAGCCCCCCTGTTTTTAACAAGTGCCCCATCCCCGATACTGCTGCAGGTGCACACTTCCACTCCATTCCCCAGACAGGGTGTCAGCCCACCCTTCAGACAACTCTTCTTCTCGTGCGGCATGAGAGGTGCAGGGATTTCATGTTATTTTAGGTTCTTCCCCAGATAGTTCACAAGAGGGGTGTTGCAGGAAGGATTTTTGCAAGCCCTTTTGCATATACACAGGGGGCCCGAAGCCAAAACTCCACTGGCAGTTCCAAAATGCTTTGCCTAATGCTACAGCCTGAAATAAATCTGGTATTTCCTCTTTTAGAGTCATTGTATGTTTCTTGACGGGGCAGGCTCCAGAAGAATTGAGCCTGAATAAACCCTGTCCTCTGCCTGGGAGAGGGGTGCTGTCCCCGGAAACACACGGACCTTTCGAGGGGTGGGCAGTGGCCAGAATTGTTGAAGGTTAAACTTCCAGGACAATGTAGCGAAATTATGCTTCAGTCAAGAAAGACGTTCTTTGTCTATGTTAAAGCCAAAAGCATCTCTCATCAGATAAACACATAGATAGCTGCCTTCATCAAGGACATCCTGGACCCATTAGACCTTGAAGAGGGCACATGGCCAACTTGGTGAGCAAACTCAAGGTCCGTGTGCCCCAAGCTGAATTGCACCCATGGTCATACTAAAAATCACGCCTGTAGGTCAAGAAGACCCTTGAACTGGCAGCAGGCAGCTGCGCAGCTGTGGCCTGGCGGGTTTGACATCAGAGCTATGCAAGGCTCGAGGGAATTTGTGAAGGGAAGAATTACTCCACAACATGAAACTAAGTAGACAGAGTCCTACATGCATTCGCTAACAATAACGATTGTTGTTGCTGATTGACTGGCATTTTAATGACCGTAAATGACAGATACACTTTCTATGTCTGTGAACTATAGTAGCACAAATCTGCCTGGAATGGGATAACAGATTACACAGTGTCACAGAAATATTTTTTGCTTTTTTTAAGGTGGAGATACTGGAGAACTAGTACAAGAGCTGGGACGTGGGTAGGGAAGAGAACGCTGGCATGGTGGAAATGGGTCGCCATACAAAGCCATTCCATGGGAGTGAATAATGATGCTGTAGGCATGGGAATTAACATCAGGGCACCTCTGGAAGGGAAAAGAGGCTGCATGTGATCAAGGATAAGTCACAAACATGGTGCGATTTGGGGAAAGGGGGCAAAAACCAGAGTGCTATAGCGTATGTTTACTGATGTATAAAAATTCAGATCCACCTTGCAGAAAAATGTATTCCGCTTCTCTCTGTCGCTTCCAGGGTTGGATGAGGTAGGCTTTGGGCAGTCTGGTTTGAAGGAGGAGGAGGAAGAGGACTGAGAGGAGCTTGGCTAGGCTGACTAACAAAATAAGGCTTCCAGAAAGTAAGCCTTGTTTTGCCAGGTTGGTTTTGAGCCGGATGGTTCACGGGTTCTGTTTGCCGAGCAGACACCCGCAGAAGACAGCTACCCAGGCACAAGGACACCTGCAAGGGGGTGGGAAGGAGGCTCTTGACAGTGGCAGTCTGGGACCTCTGTTTTTGGTTGCCCTGTTTGCTCCTGGTGTTTGGAGTGTTCGCTGAACCACCGCATTACACACAGTCTGACACAGAGAATGTTGGAAAGGTAAAAAATAAGGAGGAAAACACCCCCACCACCCCATCACCCCTCCATTTAATCTAATAGACCGTGTTGGCACAAAAACAAGTGGCTATAACTGTCTGTAGACACGCTGCTACTGAAACATTTAATTAGGAGTCCAGAAAAGTTGCGGTTTTGATACGTGTTTGGTAGTGATAAGAGGAGTGGCCTAAGGAAAGAGGAACAGCAAACACAGCCCTTCATCATCTGTAGTTACTCATACTTCTGTCCATTTATGTAAAACACACAATCTTTACTTGGTAGGACTTTCTATACGCTTCTCAGCCTCTACAGGACAGAAGTGAATTGAGTCCTGTAGAGGAGAGTTTTTCTTGCCTGGAGCAAATTCTGGAAT
Organism: Athene noctua; assembly: GCF_965140245.1. Lineage (NCBI taxonomy): Eukaryota > Metazoa > Chordata > Aves > Strigiformes > Strigidae > Athene > Athene noctua. The sequence continues at coordinate 17,216 of NW_027438012.1, read as the reverse complement.
TGGGTTCACCATGACCCCACAAAAAGCCATGCTAACCATAATTATTTCTTTTCTTCTTAGCCTTTTTTGACTTACAAGCCAAAGAAGAGGGAACAGAGGGAACTGACCTGAGTGTTAGAGAAGTTCTTCAGCTCAGTCATGAAAGCATTTGCGCATAAATCGATGCTACAGAAGCCTGGCACAGGACAGGAACAACTTGCGGGCAAGAGAGTTACAGGCACAAGGCTGATTGCTGAGGAGGCAGATGCTCCCTTTGCCACTGCACGGCCTGGCCTGGCACAAGAATCCCCGTCCTCTCTTGATGCTACGAGGTTTTGAGGCTCTTACATCTGAGTAACTTCAGGCCCTGCATCACCACCAGTCAGGCCATGCCATACATAATCTCACTTCACCTGGGGCAAGGCCCAGCTTTTCTGCACTCGGTGTCCTGAGCAGTTCTGCAGATCACCGCTGAGCTTGTGCAGTGGGTGACCATTGTCTTGCCTATCCTCTCAAGAGCTTGACTACCTTCCAAACTGCTCCTGGCGTAAACATAGGCACTTCCAACTGTGCCGTGGAAAAGTGAAAATAGTGGATAGTGCGGAAAGTGCTGTGTGTGTCACGGAATGCTTGCATTGCTGGTCACTTTTGATTGCTTGGGATCCTTGCTCTGTAAAATAATGACAAGTGATCTCATTAAGCTAGTAAAAATCGAACCCAAAGAAAAGACAAACAATCCTCTAAAGACGTGCTCTGCACAGCAGCACTGACAAACCAGCACAAGACAAAGGGAAAAAGAAACTAGGAAATAGCAGAGAGTTGACACCTTCTCCCACGACACCAGTAACAGTTTCAAAGTCGGCATTGCCTTCTGCACAAGACAAGCCATGAAAGCAGAGGGCTGGAAGGACACAGGACAAAGGGGCACGCTGGCATCTGCTGTCACCATGGCAGCACAGGCACAGCAAGCTGTCACCAGCAACACCTGCACAGCCAGCTTAGTTTCCCTTCTCTCAACTACAGTCATCAAGGGTTCTGTTTGCAGACTGTTTGCCATTGAGTCACTGGGGAGGAAGGAAAAAGACCTCCCGTTCCTCCGTAACTGGTGCTGTGCTCTCAACAGCTTTTACCCTGCTGGAGGCCCACGGGCATCAACTGGTGGGAGAGACCTACACACCTGTCCTGGTTTGGGCCCAGAGGGCAACTGAGCACCATGCAGGCCCTTTTTCCTTCACTCCTTAACCCCTCAGGGATGGGGAGAAGAAGACAAAACAAAAGGCCCAGGGATCAAGACAAGGACAGACGGATGGCCCACCCGTTACGGTCATGGGAAAAGACAGACTCGATTGGGAAGAAAAAGAACATCAATTTAATTTCACCACTCCCACCAGCACCACCACCAGCACCACCACCACTAGTTTACCAATCAAAGAGAGGACAGTGAGAAATACAACCACATCTTAAAAACACCTTCTCACCACCCCTCCCTTCTTCCTGGGTTCAGCTTTGCTCCCCATTTGTTCTCCATCTTCCCCTTGCCACGGTGTGGGTTGGGGGAGCAGGGGATGGGGGTTGCGGTCAGCGCATCACCCCTTGTTTCTGCTGCCCCTTCCTCCTCAGGGGAGGACTCCTCACACTCTTACCCTGCTCCAGCATGGGGTCCCTCCCCATGGACACAGTCCTCCACAAACTTCTCCAACGTGGGTCCTTCCTACAGGGCTGCAGCTCTTCACAAACTGCTCCAGTGTGGCTCCCTGCCATGGGCTCCACTCCTCCCAGTCACTGACTGCTGCAGTGCTGGCTGTCCTCAGAGTCCTGGCCTTCTTCGGTCACAGACCCTGCTCTGGCGTGGGGTCCTCCACAGGCTGCAGGAGGGCATCTACTCCACCACTGATGGCCGTGGGCTGCAGGGCACAGGCTGCCCTCTCCCCATGGGCTGAGAGGAGTCTCTGCCCCAGCACACCACTCCCTCCCCCTCCTCCCCCACCTCTCTAGCTGCTCTGACCTCGGTGTTTGCAGAGGTATTTCCCTCCCTCCCCTCCTCCTCCCAGGTTTCCCTTCTTCAATATCTTATCACAGAGGCGCAGCCACCATTGCTAATTGGCTTGGCCTTGGCCAGAGGCGGGTCTGGCTTGGAGCCGGGGGAGCTTCCAGAAGCTTCTCACAGCAGCCACCCCTGTAGCCCCTGTCCCGCTACCAAACCTCGCCACACACAAACCCACCACCACAGCCTTCGCCCTGAGCACTCCCCCGAAGAGCCCGTAGCCAAGATGCAATCCGTCCCATATCCTTGTCTGGACTCACAGCTGACTGCAGCTGTTGTTTGTGCAAGGCTAGGGCGGCTCTGGCTTCACCTTCACCCACCCCTTCGGCAGCTGAGGCCAGAATGAGCTGGGGACAGCCGTCCCCCACGGGCCTTCCCACCCTCAGAGCCAAACCCCTGCTCCAGGCCCCAAGGGCCTCGGTGACCCTACAGCGGACGCCTCCCATCGCTCCTGCGCAGCAGCCGGGAGGACGCCAGGCCCTCTGCTGCCCTCTGCCCCTCTGTGCTCCTGTCGGCTGTGGGGACGGTGCCACTCGCAGCAGCCGAGCGCTTGGAGGGGGATGGAGACTCCCTGGCCCTGCTGGGACACTGTGGCCACTGGCCCGTTGAGGGCACCCCAGGCCTGGCCTGAGGAGGGGGCTGGAGCCCCGGGCACAGCAGGGGAGCTGGAGGCCATCCCGGTGCCTGAGGTGCGGCTCTGCTCTCTGGCAAGAAAATGGTGCCCGGAACAGGGCCTTCAAAGCCTCAAGGGCCTTCAGGGCCTCAGGGGCCACCTGGGCCTCAGGGGCCAATCCCAGCAGCGTCCGTTGGTGGTGTCAGCAGTGTCCGTTACACAACCCCCGCAACTGGCCCACAGCTCGGTTGTCAGTTGACCTTGTGCAGCAGGCGAGAGTAGTAGAGGAGCCCACATACAGTGGCGTGAGTACAAAGAGGTTCTTTGAACCAGTGAAGATGCCTCCACAGCCCCAGAAACTAAAGAGGGCTGACAGGAGCAGCAGCAGCAGTGGGAGGTCAGTCGAGCCCATGGAGACTGACCTGCCACAGCGGGGCCATGAGCCCATGGAGGTGGATCCTCCTCGAGAGGTGGAGGAGGCCATGGAGGTGGATCCATATCATCATATGGAAGAGTCCATGGAGGTGGATCCACCTCGTCATATGGAAGAGCCCATGGAGGTGGATCCACCTCAAGAAGAAGAGGAGCCCATGGAGGTGAATCCATCTCCTGTGGGGCTGATGGGACATGGCAGCACCATGACAGGGTGCCCAAAGCGCCGCAGGGCCCAGGGGGGCCTCTCAGCTGGCCTCTAAATAGCCCCCTCCCAACGAGCCGTGCTAGCCCCGAGGGGACCAGCCACTCAGACACCCGGTAAACTCATCATGTCAAGCCGCAGTTGAGCCTGGCTTTCCCATCCTCACCCCCTCCCCTCATGATGGGGGCCATCTCCTCTACCCTGAGCCCAAAGAGGTGAGGAGAGGGGCTGCCATCTTCTGTCTGGCAGTGCCATAGCGCCGGGAGGAGTCCCTTGGAGCCTGCTGGGGCCCACAAAGGACCATCGAGGAGTGCCAGAGGCCCCTGAGGACCACCGAGGACAGCCCGAGCCCACTGAGGATCATCGATGACCGCCAGAGAACCCCAAGGACAGCTGAGGATCATCGAGGACCGCTGGAGAACACTGAGGACTGGCAGAGACCCCCAAGGACCACTGGAGACTGTTGGACTCCCCTGGAGGCCATCAAGGTAACTGGGGCCATGGAGGTGCCATTTTTTCAGCCTGAGGATGAGGAAGGCGGTGGTGGGTCACTGTCTTTACCCAGCTCTCGTCTCAGCTCCCCAACGGGTGCATGAAGGGGAAGCCAGACCCACCCTGGCAGTGAGCAGAGAGCAGCAGAGCACAAAAGGCGGAAGATGCTTATGCTGGTTCTGGCAGGGACAGAGTTAGTTTTCTTCCAAGGAGCTGATCCAGTGCTGTATTTTGGATTTAGTACAAGGACAATGCTGATAACATGCTGATGCTGTAGTCGGTGCTAAGGAATGCTCATCCTAAGTCAAGGATTTTTCATTTTCCTGGGTTTTGCATGCGAGCGGGTGCACAGGAAGCTGGGAGGGCGCAGGGCTGCCGGTAGAGCTGACCCCAGCTGAGCACGGGGACACGCTGTACCGTACGAGGTCATGCTCGGCACAGGAATCTGGGGGAAGGAGAAGGAACGGGGAGGACGGTCGAAGTGGTGACAGCACCATGGATGACCAGCTTTCTATGCCGAGGCACCTTGGGGCTCACCCAGCTCTCTCCCTGTCCCTTCCCTGTGCACAGGACACCAGAAAGATCCAAGAAACCCTAAGTGACCCCCGTCCCGTCACTGCAACTTCTGGAGAAGGAGCGGAGCCGCCACCATGCCGTGAGTGTCTCTCGGAGGGGGCGCTGTGCCCAGCACTGCTCCTCCCGCCGAGCAGCACAGGGATCGCTGCTCCCCTTCTGCCACTGCTGCTCTCTTGCCCGGTGGAGGCCGTTCAGCACCAGGAGGCTGCAGAGGCTGGTGGAGGGCCAGGCAGAGGGCAGAATGGCTGCCTTTCCCCTCTGGCTGTGCCGGGGTGCAGGGATGGGGGTGCAGTGGGATGGTGGGCTGGGGGCCCTTTCTGCTGCATGGTTGCTCCCTAAGCACAGCCTGGTTCTTGCAGGCTGATCTCAAGCACAGGCCTCCGACGATCCCGTCTAGCAGCGAAGGGGGACTTTGCCACTCACCAGGTGAGTTTGGGAAAGAAAGGCGCCTCCTGCAATCAGCTGGGCTGTGCTCCTTGTCCCTTGAGTGTCCCTGTGCAGGTTGGGCAGCCCGAGGGAGGACGTCAGCCAGAGGAGAAAGGACAGCGCTTGGCAGCGTTCGCTGGACGTGGTTCTGCGGGGACACGCAGCCTCTGGTGCTGCCCACAGCCTGGAGGAGGACAGGCCCAGGCCTGGGCCAGGCTGTCCGTGGACACACCGGCTCTCAGGAGCCCCCGAGCCGGAGCAGTTGAGCCGCAGCCACGGTTCCAGCTGCTGGCTCCCTGCCCGCCCTGCCGCACCGCTCAGCATGGTGCTGCAGGCAGGGCAGGGCAGGGCAGGCTCCAGGAGCACCGGCCTGGCGGCATCCACTGACGGCCTCTTCTCTCTTTTCCTTTGCAGCACAGGGGAGCAGCAGCAGCAGCGGGATGCAGAGGTGGAGGAGGAAGTGGAGGAGGAGGAGGCAGAGAAGGAGGAGGCAGAGGAGGAGGAGGAAGAGGAGGAGGAGGTGGAGGAGGAGGAGGAGGAGGCGGAGGAGGAAGCGGAGGAGAAGGAGGAGGAGGAGGAGGAGGGTGGCACGCTGCCCCAGCTCAGCCAGGTAAGCCAGCGCCAGCAACGGCTCTCTCCTCTGGGCCATCAGCAATTCCTCATAAATGACGTTCCCCAAAGAGTGGGCAACAAAACCCTGCCCCTTCCTGCCTTCATGGATTCACCAGAGCTTTCTGACTCTGTCGTTGCAGGTGCTGATTCCTTCTCCCTGACTGAACCGCTGTGACTCCAGGGCACCCACAGCTGCTGTCTACAATAAAAAGATCTTTTCTCTCTTATGACTGAGTCTGCTACAAGATATTCTGCAATGGGGAGCTGTTGTTCTGAGATGAATCCTCAGGGAGGGGTTTGGGATCGCCCCTTTCCCAGCACCCTTCCCAGTGGGCGTCAGGGCTGAGTCGAGGTGCTTTAAGAGGGAAACCCAATCCCAGAGTCATGCGGGAGGGTGGAGGTTGGAAGGAGCAAGTGACAAGAATAGTGACAAGTTGGTATCACTCAGAACGTAAACGTAGCCGCCCCCAGCCCCTCTGACACCTGAGGATAAACTGGGACACAAGGGGGGTTATTTTCTGCCAAATTACCCTGTAAGGTGACAGGTGATAATGTTGGGGACACTCCAGGGATGGAGGCGTCACCACAGACCCCCTGGGGACACTCTGGTCCCCTCCCTCAGTTGTGGGACATCAAAGTGGGGTGCACCCCAGGGATAGGGATGTCCCCAAGTGCCAGCTTGTGGTCCTAAAGGTCGTGGTGTGTCAACGGGGGGGACATCCTAAGGATGGCGACATCACTAAGAGCCACCTTGAGGTCCCTCAGGATAATGAGGCATCAACGTGGGGGATGTCTCATGGATGGAAATGTCCCCAGGAGCCACCTTGGTGTTCCTGTGTCCTCTCCCATGCCCAAGATAATGATTTGGGGACCTCCAGGAAACCCTAGGGGTGTGTCTGTGGTGTCCTCATGGCCCGCCGGGGTGCCCCTGTGTCCCCCATCATGGTTGCTGCCGTGGATGCACAGGTGGGGGCTCTTGGTGGCTTTCCTCGTCAGCCCGGTGTGGTCCCCAGTGGGGATAGGGGGACACACACGGGTGACTACAGGCTCCCCAAATCTGAGGGGAGTGGTTGTGGGGGGCACTGGGACACCCCCCTCTTCCCAGATGTCCTCGAGAGTTTGGGGGTTCAGGGATAGCGGTGTGGCGTCGGTGGGACCCCCCCAAAAAACCCTGCAGGGTATGATGGGGACAGCAGGGACAGTGTGTGGGTCAACTGAGGGGTGTGGGGGAATGACAGTGCTGGGACACCCCAAAGCTCCTGCAGGGGAAAGTAGGCATGTGGAGGAGGGGTTTGGGGGTCCCAGCGGGGGAACTGGGGGTGCAGGAGGAGGGGTGACATCACTAGGACATCCCCCAGACCCCTGCAGGGGACAGCAGGGATGGGGGCATCCCAAATGGGGAACTGAGGGTCTCTCAGGGGTTAAGGTGGAGTCCTTCCAATTTTTGGGGGGTGCTGGGGAGCTCTTGGTGATCCCAGAGGGCCTTAGGGGTCCCAGGGGGTTGTGGGGGGTCCCCCTGATTTTGGGGAGCCTCGGGGACTTTGGGGGTCTGAAGTGCTAAGGCTTGGACAATAGGCCCAAGCTAGAGTTGACCTATAGATGAATCCTGTGTATTTCATAACTGGTAACTGTTGGAGAATGGCTTCAAGAACAAGGACATGGCAGTATGGAAAAACTGTTTAGAGATGAAATACAGGGTGATTTGTTATGTCTGCACAAGATAGATATTGCTTGAGTTGCTTAGTTACTATCTCCTGCCTGGAGCTGAAGCTGCCCCCCTACCTGCGAGAATGCGTATGTCAGCAAAAGATTACTTCAAGAACCTACCCAAACTGGCTCAGCGGTTTGGCCCGGACCCAGGGCGCAAGGGAGGCTGTGCCGGACTTCAGGGTGAAAAGGTCAGCAGTGAGGAAGAGGAGAAACTTCCTCTTCACGACCACCGACCAGCCCTTTACGCCCCCTGCCCAGGACATTGAGAGCTCACTGCGCAGGCGCAAAAGGGAGGAGACCTAATTACAATAAGAAGCGAAGATAGGCGGAGATAGAACATAAATATGTATAGGCGTTCTATGTATATGTAATACTTAGTGGATATAAGGATGTAAGCAAACAGAATAAAGCTGAAGCTTGCTCTATCATTCACATTGAATCAACTGCTTGCTTCCTCCGCTCGTCGAAAGTTCGTGGACTACAGGTAACCGCTATGCCAACGGGTTTTATACTAAGTCATAACAAACCACCTATCCTGATGTAAAAGGTCGAAGTGTTGAAGCCTGAGCAACAGTCTCTGAACCGAAACTGTTAACCCAGGATGGAATCCTTAATGAAATGTGCATGGAGAATGTAGCTATCTGCAATTATGTTCCCTTCCTTTGTATGTGAATAGGATAACAGAGTCATGGAGGCAGGTGTCTGTCCCCGAGACCTGATGTGAGACCTTGCGCATAATCCCATCAGATAAACCGAGAAACACCTTTGGCTTCTTGAGCCCTGGCCAGGCTCTGGGGGGAACCGAATGTGAGACTGAAATCAGGTATTTCCACTTAAAACAAAGGTGCCAGCTCTTCTGGCTTGCTGATTTTCAGGCATATAAGGCTGGACCTGCTCACAGCGACTTTGGCAGCCTCACCTACGGGTGGACGCACCGCGTAGGATTTCCCCCTTGCCAGGACAGGCTCTGCAAACCCTCGCTGTAACCGGGGCTGCCCAGCCACTGCGGGTCTGGGTGATGGTAACGTACGCAAGTGGGGATGGATCTTTCTTAATCACTATTCTCTTCCTCATGTAGTAATGATTTGATGCATTACACGGTGTTTTCCTATTTGTTTAAGCACACTGTTCTGTCTTTTCTTACTGTATGTTTTCTGTATTGTTCTGTTACATTATTTAGTTATTTTAAGTAAAAATAGGCCTGCTCTTTTCACTCTGGTGTCTGAGTATAATTGGTATCCCTGACCAGCAAAACAGGGTCCTGGGGGAGCTTGAGGGGGTCCCTACTATTTGGGGGGGCCTCAAGAGGTTTCTGGGTTGCCCCAGCGATTTTGCGGGGCTTGGCAGGGAGTTGGTGTTTCCAAGGGGACAAGACTGCTAGAGAAGAAAAAAGGAGCTCTTCTCCTCAGCACAAACCCTCTGCACACCACCCGCCACCCCCCAAAAAAGCACCTTCATTCACTGTTCCCGCTTAATCCTTCATCTTTCAAAGCGGCGTGGCAGCAAAGTTAGGAGGAAGGGATAAAGAGCTTACTTTGGAGCTGGAGGAGGAAAACAAACACAGAGTCCTCTCAGGTCTCATTTCAAGGACTCTGAAACCTTAAATCTACTTGCTGCATCCTGAGTCTGTCAGCAACCTGCTGCTATTTCTTTGCCAAACTCTCCTGCAACTAACCTGTGGCATATTTTCTTAAGGTGTATGTCTTTAGTAACCATTGCCTCTTATTACCTTTCATGACTTTTCCTTAGCTTTAATTTCTTGAGCTTTCTGATGCATACAACACGAGAAAGAAAATGTAGAAGTGAGCTGTCTACTGTATTGACCAGTCAAGTTAATTTCCAGTGACCTGACATGGCTTGTAATATGCAACACCCCTAATTAAAGACACACCAAGCCACGTTTCTTTCTAGCCTATGTTGTTTGTTGTTTGAAATCGTGTCGTCATGTTCTTATTAAACGGGGAAAAAGAAGTGACTTGTATTACTAAAAGTCAAGTCATTACAAACTCAGCTGAGTTAGAATTCAACAGCACTGTCAAAGTGCTAATTAGAGAAAATCCCCCAGTCAGGAGCAGAGGCGGGAAGTACGTGATCTGCCCTCGCAGTATGTATATGAACTTCTAGAAGAAGGGAAAATTGGACCTTAAAAAAGAAAAAAAGAAGTTCATTCTAAACAGTCACTCTCCCCATTTTTTTCCTCCCATTTGTTTTGGTTTTTGACTCTCCATATGCTTGTGTCAAAGCTTCTTTCAGCTGCTGACATACTGCTACTGCAAACTGAACAACTTGCCAACACGTAAAAGTTTCTGCTGACAAGACAGAACAGCCACTGCTCTGTCAGTGCAAAAACATACAGGAAGGGAACCTCTGTTTCCACGGGCTTCTACCGCATGTAACACCACAGCTATTGACTGATTTAAGGGGGCCCGTGCTGGCCTCTACTGGTACGGGAACATTTTTCCCTACTCCACAACTATTTCCTTGCAGTAAGATGCAGACAGAGCAAGTCTTAGTGGCTACAGCGCAGGATCAAACGTCAAGGAAACCCCGTTTAGCCCAAAGACAGTAAAGGTCAGCTTTGCAATGCCAGCTTCATCTACTCGACGTCACTACGTCTCTGGCAATTTGTACAGGATGCAGAATGCTTGTACTGCAGTCTTACATACAGGACCATTTAATCCACACTTCTAGCCCAGATGTCCGAGCAAAATTTTCACATACCTCTGGCTCTAACCAGGGGTAGTGACTGCGCTGCAAGAAAAGTGACTTCTAAAAGCTTCTGAAGTCAGCCTCTAGTAACAGGACTCAACGCCATTCCTCTAGGAAAGATGATGCCAACAGCATTAATAAGAGAGAGCTCTTCAGACTCCTGCCCAAGTCAATTCCGGGCACAGAAAACTTCAGCTACTAGTTCTGTTAGGGCTAATGGAAAAATAGATGAGTATTTTGTTAATCAAACCTTTTTCATCTATGTCATGGGAAAAGCATTACCATGGAAGAGCCAAGGATATAAGTCAGCTATAGAAGTCCCCCAAAAAACCCACATATGCTGCTGGTCTTTTGCATTCAGTCTTTTGCATTCTCTTTTACATTTCCCCCTGCCCCTCACTTTTGAAGGAGCATAGGCACTTTGGAGTTGCTGCTTTATTTCCTTCACCACCACCACCACCACCGTCCAGTTGCAACATTTTCTTCCACTTCAAGCAGAGATCACACCTGCACTGGGCAGCACGCACTGGCCAAGAGCACAGCCACATCAAACCAGTGATACCAACCTGCCTTTGCAGCATCCTCCACCAGAAGCCACAAACAGGAACAGGAGCAACAACTGTAGCATCACTGCAGTCCAACACGAGATCTGTATCCATTTGTCTGTGTTTATAACACAGCAAACTGAACTACATCAGTAAAGAGAGCAATCTCACGTTTCTAAAGATTAGAAGTCTTCTCCAAACAGGAAAAGGCATGTTTGGAATATCTTCCTCCTGAGAGCTTTCAGTAGAAAAATTACCATTCACCAGTTTAATTTTTTCTACACATAATAGAGCACGGTAGAGATATGAATTCTAATGCAATTATTGTCAGGAAGATAAGAAATATGCTGTCACGTCCCGCTCCGACGAGGGGGACAAGTGACTCAGATTCGCAAATCCCCAATTGGAGCGGACAACAAGTCTCCAAGTTCAAGCATTTATTAACTACCTACAATGCACTTATTGAACACATGATAATTGGCCAAGTACAGAGCAAGTTGTGGCGAGCAATATAATATGCCTTGCATTTCTTAATAGAAAAAGGGAAAGAGGGAGATAGAGGGAATGGGGGAATACAGATCACCGGTCTGGGTTCCTGCGCTGATCCCGCCGGCGAGGGTTCCAGGAGGCAGCCGTCTTCTTCGCTGGCATTCGTCTGCTTCGCTTCACTGCTTTCTCCAGACGGTTGGGGGGGGGGCGGGGTGGGGGTGGGGGGGTGGTGGTGCAGGGAGAGGGGCAGAGAGAGAGACAGAGCGAGTCCTTTCTTCCCCCCTTTGATTTATACCCATTTTCCTTGGGTCCGTCCCCTAGGTCGACCCACATAGCTACGTATCCCATGTACGGGGAGGGGTAAGGTGTTCCATGGGATGATGTCATTAGCATGATCATGACAGCCCTCGTTAGCATATTGAGGGGGGTTAACTTAACTTTAATATGCATTTTGTGGATAATGAAGCAAAGTTCATTCACCGGACACATGGCCCTTGAAATTTGCCCAGGTGCCCCAGGGCAGAGCCGTCCTGTCTCCACAGGGCTCTCTCCCCCAGCTACATCGGGCAGCGTTATCAGCTTCGGCCTCCACAGAATGCACCCTGGGACTCAGAGTTTTGTCTTGCGAGTGTTTGAGGCATTTCTTCAATCAGCCTCAACTTTTGCTTTCCCAGGTTGTTTGTCTTAGTTTCTCACAGGCCTGGTTTCTCGTCTCTCACATATGCCTAGACACTTGTTATACATCTTTAATAGAAGAAAGTACATGCTACAAAGCATAACGCCAACGCTAAGTGGTCTGGTTAAGAAAAAAGCTTCACATCTGCACAACTGCTCGGTAACTGTCCTCAGAAGGGTTTTGTCTCCTCAGAAACCCAAACTTCTAGTCACTCTCAAATACAAAGTACTGACCTGAGTGAACCACAGTAATTTCCAAATTATTTCCCCAGGGCAAATTATATCTAGTAAGGAAGCTGCAGGTAATTTCCACAAATTACCAAGACAGTGCCATCCTCCCTTTTGCTCATCACACCCAGCCACCTTGCAAGGGAGGACTGGCTTCTCTGGGGCAGAGGAGCAAGACTGTGGTTTCGTTTCTTTTCTAACATGAACAAAACCTGCTTAGAGATGTAGAGCTCCAAAGCTTGTTGGGGAGACAAACCCCTGCAGATGAGTAAAGCCCCAGCTTCTCATGGAGGCAGGTCAGTTGCAGCAGTCTTGCCATCCAGACCACTCTCAGCACACGCATCCTAACAGCTCTTCAAACACCCCAGCAGAATTCCTACTTCTTATTTCCGACAGAGCCATCCACAAATCCTCACCTCTGACTCCACTCATCCATACACCATAAATTCTCCCACAATTTGGGTCCAAAGAAGTGACTGCAGAAGCCTGGACCTTAAGCACTGTGAAAAGAGGCTGAGTAGGGCTGACTTGCGGAAAAAACTAACTCTACAACTGTGAAGTTGTAAAGTAGGTATGTTTATTCAGCACTGGGCGCATGGGGGATCGCTCCTCCACAAGCATGCGTGCCCCTTGCAGCTCTCGTCCTGCTTATATATTACAAAATAATGCATATTCATAGAATGCTTATACATAAACATAATATTTCCCTGCCTCCCCTCGCTTCTCATGGTAATTAGGTCTCCTCCTCTTGAGTCTGCGCGTTGAGCTCCTTTGGTGGTCGCAAATTCCTGGGCGGGGGTCGTATAGATGAAGTATCTCCTCTTCCTCGCTGATGAACTTTTTACCCTGTCCTTCTGCGCAGCCTCAGTTGTTCCCTGGCTCCTAGCTAAACCGCAAGGCCAGTTTGTGCTAGGATTTGAGGTGATCTATTGCTGATTTGTACTACTTCAAGGACAATAGGAAGCTTCTGTTTGAGCCAGAAGATAGTATCTTAGCAACACTATCAGCACCTGGATGTCTTCGCGCATAGCCCCCTCATCTTGGCGCAAGCTCCTCAGTCCTGCGCCATCTAACTAAAATTGTTTAAATTCCCTATCTCAGGGCATAAATACACATCACCTTTTCCACCTTCTGCTTCAAGTTCATAAGTCCACAAGGAGTCTTTCCTTCCCCCTCCATCCAAGTTAAAACACCTCTTCCACTGCGGAGCTGCTGGAAGTCTCCACTCCTGCATCCCTAGAGTAAAGGTCCCACGCAGCTTAGGTAAACCAATGCTTTGCTTAAAATAAATGCAACTGCAAAGACTCATATTAGTTTAGAATCGCCCTAAGTCAAACGCACACTTGTGAGAGAAAACGGGAATGTACATAAAAGAATGGTTTCCAAGAAATTTCTAGGTAATTATTTGACAGAGAATGAACAGAAGTTTGTTTCCAAGATTACAATATGGCTATATAAGGAGTCTAACAGCACTGGATACTGCCAATTAGATGTTCCACACACCACCTTTACAGAAGTTAAATGAAGTCAGCAGAGAGTGCCAGCTTTCCCACCAGCAGAAATACATGGTATGAACCTTGCAGTGGACGTAGTAACGTCAGTAAAAGAGTTTTGTAGGCTTCAGAGCTTGTGATCACTTCTTCCTGGCTTAAGGCAGCTTTATATCAATATGACTACTAGAGCAGAAGAGCATGACTTGAGAAAAAAAAATGCCAGTTAATGACAGTGGCACAATATTTGTATCACCTAGCAGCACTGCAGCTGCAATGCTTCCTCATTGCTAACTCCAGACCAGGGGTAACAGGCTCCAGCAGTCTTCCAGCCCCAAACCGGAACAGAGAGACTCAGCAGCTGCAGCTGCAGGAAAAAACAGACATTCATGCCATGAGACAGTTGTCTGTCAAGTCAGCAGCTGCCTGACCAAAGCCAGGCTGACCTAGGAACCTGCATGAAAAAACACATTTTGGTTGGGTTTCATTGCTGCCCTTGTGTGGTCTGTGACTGGCCACTGTGTCCTGACCAACCTCTGTCCCAGACGACTCTCTTGACAGGAGCAGGACATTTCATAGGTCAGACGAGATTTGTCGTGAGGTCAGTAACAGGCGCAGTTTATCCAGGTATGAGGAAAAACCCACAGCCAGGCAACAGAGCCCTGAAGGGGAACTACTTAACACAGAGGCAGCAGCAGTGGATAATCAGCCTCTTTTGCAAATGGAATCCACAGCGATATCGGAGCTGTGCTTACAAGCATCAACACAATCCTCAGAAATATCCTAGTTTTTCTGGTTTTGTATCTGCATGACTTCAAAGTATACTGAAGTCAAATATTTTGAGCCATGATCCTTCAGTACTTCAGAAACAGACACAAATGACTTTCAGAAGTATTATTTTCCCCCCCCTAAGAGTATCAGAGTAGTATCAACAAACAGCAAGACGGCAATTCTCAAGCAAATAACCAATCTCATGAGTATTTCTCTTCAGTCGTATCTGTGTTGTTGTGTACTTAGATGCTATGTCCAAGATGCAGTTTTTCACATTCAAGTGTAATGCTCTCGGTTTCTTCTAATGTTTCTGTGAGCACAGTTTACTTTTTATATGTTTCTGTAACTACAGAACTGACACATTTGTGAACTGTTCAGGAAAACCCATGTTATTAACAAGGGAGTAGCAGACAGGCCACAGGCAAATTCGCTAAATAATGTAAAAGAAAATTCTATTTCTCCTTAGAAGTATTACATCCTTACATGCAGTCACTATCTAGAAGTGTATTCAGCTTAGTACCTCTTGAGAAGGAGATTATTTTCTAAAGTGCCCAAGGTAAGTAACTACATGCACAAATGCAATTTGAAGATGTAACTCAACCGGTCAGTTTAACCACTCCTCTGTTTCATCCTCTTAAACGCTTTACAAAATATCCTCGTAAGACTGAGATCTCTTCTGACTTTAGACACGTAAAGGTTGACGAGTCTTTTTAACTTCTGTAGGAAGCAACAGGCACTCCTCAGAAGCAATTTATCCCACTTGCTCTCATCACACTCATCTCAAGACATCCTGTGGTTGGGCAAAAATTCACTTTTCTAAATGTGTTTATGCACACAGCAAATGGAAGATTTAACTGGACACATCTACCTTCCTCATTTCAGAGAAGCCAAAAGTAATTTAACAACCCTTCAAAGAAGGATCAGTTACATGTTATTCGTATAAGGTACAGCTGTTCTCCACTGCATTCAGTACACCACTTCTGCTGCTGTTTTCAGTCCTTCCTACAAGGTGTTGGGGACAAGAGCTGGACGTGTGAACTTCATCCACAATCACGACTGCTTTTACACTCACCCGAGACCTCTTGCACCAGCACACCTCCCTCTGGTTCCAGGGTACATTAGTGTTACACTCACATCTGTGCCCGCACCATAACTACTCTCCAAAAGCACCACATGACACTCCTGTGCTGTTTAGCTCCTATCCCAGAGTTTGGAATGCAAACCAGCAGCAAAGAAATACAACTAATATAAACATATGCAACTTTAAAAGGCTTCTGGACTAAGAAAACCTTCACCACACAACTGGGAGTACCCTACTACCAAAGCTCCGATACACCCCGCCCCCCTCAATCACTTTTCCAGTCTTCTGCTGGTATAGACTGAATTTCATTCTACCTGCAGATATCTGTACAGCCCCTCCAACTAATCTGGGCAGACAACTTCATTAGGCTTTACACAGCAGCCAGCTCAGTAACTGTCAGGTTGGGATACTGTCGGACTTGGGAAAAGTCAGCTCCTGCTCCAAGGTCCCGAACAACCTGATCATCTCTCTGAAAGGGAGGAGGGAATTTTCCACACCATCCTGATGTAATGCCGTTGAATGTTAATTTGATTTGTGACCTCTAAGGCATCTGGAAGCAGAACATGATTACTGAGATCCTAATGCAAAATATACCTATCACTATTTGCTGCTGTGGTTACAGTTATCAAAGGCCATAAGACATATTCTGCCAGATCAGGGAGAAACAAGAAACTAGTGACTGTCATATCATAGTCCTATCTTCTTCCACTGGTTTGAAACTGGTGTTATTAGACCTACTTTGAAGTCAAGAGGCATTTTATCACTCAGCATTGTTACCAGGGATAGAGAAGAGAGAAAGTACAACAAAACTCAACGGGGAGGAGAAAAAACACAAATTCTTAAGAAAAGGCACTTTCACTCAATTTTAAACAATGCATAGCCTAGCACATACACACTGGCCATAACTGACCTCGCATCTTTGAATGTGTAAAACAGCACTGAAGGCTGCCCTGCAATCAGACAACCACAGCTGGTGACTTGAACCATGATGTTGAACACTGGCGAGTCAGGCTGGGGAGATGGTCTCGGAGCTCTCTTTTCCCACCTCTGCCAACTACTGCCACAGCAGCCAGACCCCCCTGGCAGGCTGAGGGCCCTGCTGAGTGCCTGCAACCACCACCTCTCTCCCAGGGCCAGAAAGGGTCTAGAGATTCAACAGATGCCCCCAACCTCAGCGCAGCACAAGGGAGAAGTCAAATGTGCAAAGCCCTCCTCAACGTGCAGCCCTGACCAGGTCTGCAAGAGCAAGGAATGAATTTACCGAGGAACTCTGGAATCATCTGCTATTTGATAGGGAAGCAACATCAGTGACTCAGAAGTCCTCTTGTCAATCAACAAGAGGAAGAATGTGGTTGACTGAAGAAAAGCCTCCAGTGTTTTATGCTCCCTACAACAATCTTTTTTTCCCCCCACGTCATGTCTGAGCGGTGGTCTCTCCTTCCACACTCAATCCCTCTAAAGAAAAAAATAGTATGTCGGTCTCATAGAGCAAGGGTCTTCTATAATTTATGGTTATTTCCATGTGTTAACATATAGATCAAGCTTCTGTACACACAGCTGCTTGACATAAATGCCCAGAGGTTTATTTTTCAGCCTGCCCAATACCTTTCTGATCTTTTGGATCAGTGTCCTCATGAAACTGCGTTACTAAGTTGACGTCTGCCAAGAAAGGCAGCTCAGGTAACATTTTGAATGATTACTCTTACAATCATGTATATAAAATAAGAGCAGCAGCAGCAACCACAGGAAAGCATGCAAGATTGGAGGGAAAAAGTGAGCCTCGAATACTATGATACTGCCAAGACTTAGCAATGACCTTAAAGATTCAATGCAGTAGGAGAAAATAACCAGAGCATGTAATGCCCTGCCACACCCTCTCCTTCTGACAGACACTAAAGGAAGGAAAAGTAATCTCAGAAGACCCTGCTAATGGCTCTCCAGCCTTTTACACAGTCAATGCAATACAAAAATCTAGAAAACAGGGGGTCCCCTGCATAATTATTTATTCATAGGCATTCTGTTTTTTCTGCTCTGCTGCTAACCCTGGGGTCAATCTCAGAATGCTTTCTGGAGTATACATCTATAAGGATGCATACCTGTTTGCAATATCCCCAATATAAACAGCTGAGCTATTCATGA
>NW_027438011.1:0-49612 GCF_965140245.1 Athene noctua | reverse complement strand
AGCTTCCCTGTGGCGGGGAAGTGCAAACGTACACGTTTTCGGCCGAAAACGCGTTTTCCGGCGAAAACGCACACCACGGCTCTTTCTGAGAAAAAGCAAGCACGGAGGACGAGAACCGCTTTTGCCCTGCGTAGCGTTCCGGGCAGCGGGTAGAACCAGGCAGAGAATTCCCGGCTAGCAGCTTCCCTGTGGCGGGGAAGTGCAAACGTACACGTTTTCGGCCGAAAACGCGTTTTCCGGCGAAAACGCACACCACGGCTCTTTCTGAGAAAAAGCAAGCACGGAGGACGAGAACCGCTTTTGCCCTGCGTAGCGTTCCGGGCAGCGGGTAGAACCAGGCAGAGAATTCCCGGCTAGCAGCTTCCCTGTGGCGGGGAAGTGCAAACGTACACGTTTTCGGCCGAAAACGCGTTTTCCGGCGAAATCGCACACCACGGCTCTTTCTGAGATAAAGCAAGCACGGAGGACGAGAACCGCTTTTGCCCTGCGTAGCGTTCCGGGCAGCGGGTAGAACCAGGCAGAGAATTCCCGGCTAGCAGCTTCCCTGTGGCGGGGAAGTGCAAACGTACACGTTTTCGGCCGAAAACTCGTTTTCCGGCCAAAACGCACACCACGGCTCTTTCTGAGAAAAAGCAAGCACGGAGGACGAGAACCGCTTTTGCCCTGCGTAGCGTTCCGGGCAGCGGGTAGAACCAGGCAGAGAATTCCCGGCTAGCAGCTTCCCTGTGGCGGGGAAGTGCAAACGTACACGTTTTCGGCCGAAAACGCGTTTTCCGGCGAAAACGCACACCACGGCTCTTTCTGAGAAAAAGCAAGCACGGAGGACGAGAACCGCTTTTGCCCTGCGTAGCGTTCCGGGCAGCGGGTAGAACCAGGCAGAGAATTCCCGGCTAGCAGCTTCCCTGTGGCGGGGAAGTGCAAACGTACACGTTTTCGGCCGAAAACGCGTTTTCCGGCGAAAACGCACACCACGGCTCTTTCTGAGAAAAAGCAAGCACGGAGGACGAGAACCGCTTTTGCCCTGCGTAGCGTTCCGGGCAGCGGGTAGAACCAGGCAGAGAATTCCCGGCTAGCAGCTTCCCTGTGGCGGGGAAGTGCAAACGTACACGTTTTCGGCCGAAAACGCGTTTCCCGGCGAAAACGCACACCACGGCTCTTTCTGAGAAAAAGCAAGCACGGAGGACGAGAACCGCTTTTGCCCTGCGTAGCGTTCCGGGCAGCGGGTAGAACCAGGCAGAGAATTCCCGGCTAGCAGCTTCCCTGTGGCGGGGAAGTGCAAACGTACACGTTTTCGGCCGAAAACGCGTTTTCCGGCGAAAACGCACACCACGGCTCTTTCTGAGAAAAAGCAAGCACGGAGGACGAGAACCGCTTTTGCCCTGCGTAGCGTTCCGGGCAGCGGGTAGAACCAGGCAGAGAATTCCCGGCTAGCAGCTTCCCTGTGGCGGGGAAGTGCAAACGTACACGTTTTCGGCCGAAAACGCGTTTTCCGGCGAAAACGCACACCACGGCTCTTTCTGAGAAAAAGCAAGCACGGAGGACGAGAACCGCTTTTGCCCTGCGTAGCGTTCCGGGCAGCGGGTAGAACCAGGCAGAGAATTCCCGGCTAGCAGCTTCCCTGTGGCGGGGAAGTGCAAACGTACACGTTTTCGGCCGAAAACGCGTTTTCCGGCGAAAGCGCACACCACGGCTCTTTCTGAGAGAAAGCAAGCACGGAGGACGAGAACCGCTTTTGCCCTGCGTAGCGTTCCGGGCAGCGGGTAGAACCAGGCAGAGAATTCCCGGCTAGCAGCTTCCCTGTGGCGGGGAAGTGCAAACGTACACGTTTTCGGCCGAAAACGCGTTTTCCGGCGAAAACGCACACCACGGCTCTTTCTGAGAAAAAGCAAGCACGGAGGACGAGAACCGCTTTTGCCCTGCGTAGCGTTCCGGGCAGCGGGTAGAACCAGGCAGAGAATTCCCGGCTAGCAGCTTCCCTGTGGCGGGGAAGTGCAAACGTACACGTTTTCGGCCGAAAACGCGTTTTCCGGCGAAAACGCACACCACGGCTCTTTCTGAGAAAAAGCAAGCACGGAGGACGAGAACCGCTTTTGCCCTGCGTAGCGTTCCGGGCAGCGGGTAGAACCAGGCAGAGAATTCCCGGCTAGCAGCTTCCCTGTGGCGGGGAAGTGCAAACGTACACGTTTTCGGCCGAAAACGCGTTTTCCGGCGAAAGCGCACACCACGGCTCTTTCTGAGAGAAAGCAAGCACGGAGGACGAGAACCGCTTTTGCCCTGCGTAGCGTTCCGGGCAGCGGGTAGAACCAGGCAGAGAATTCCCGGCTAGCAGCTTCCCTGTGGCGGGGAAGTGCAAACGTACACGTTTTCGGCCGAAAACGCGTTTTCCGGCGAAAGCGCACACCACGGCTCTTTCTGAGAAAAAGCAAGCACGGAGGACGAGAACCGCTTTTGCCCTGCGTAGCGTTCCGGGCAGCGGGTAGAACCAGGCAGAGAATTCCCGGCTAGCAGCTTCCCTGTGGCGGGGAAGTGCAAACGTACACGTTTTCGGCCGAAAACGCGTTTTCCGGCGAAAACGCACACCACGGCTCTTTCTGAGAAAAAGCAAGCACGGAGGACGAGAACCGCTTTTGCCCTGCGTAGCGTTCCGGGCAGCGGGTAGAACCAGGCAGAGAATTCCCGGCTAGCAGCTTCCCTGTGGCGGGGAAGTGCAAACGTACAAGTTTTCGGCCGAAAACTCGTTTTCCGGCCAAAACGCACACCACGGCTCTTTCTGAGAAAAAGCAAGCTCGGAGGACGAGAACCGCTTTTGCCCTGCGTAGCGTTCCGGGCAGCGGGTAGAACCAGGCAGAGAATTCCCGGCTAGCAGCTTCCCTGTGGCGGGGAAGTGCAAACGTACACGTTTTCGGCCGAAAACGCGTTTTCCGGCGAAATCGCACAGCACGGCTCTTTCTGAGATAAAGCAAGCACGGAGGACGAGAACCGCTTTTGCCCTGCGTAGCGTTCCGGGCAGCGGGTAGAACCAGGCAGAGAATTCCCGGCTAGCAGCTTCCCTGTGGCGGGGAAGTGCAAACGTACACGTTTTCGGCCGAAAACGCGTTTTCCGGCGAAATCGCACAGCACGGCTCTTTCTGAGATAAAGCAAGCACGGAGGACGAGAACCGCTTTTGCCCTGCGTAGCGTTCCGGGCAGCGGGTAGAACCAGGCAGAGAATTCCCGGCTAGCAGCTTCCCTGTGGCGGGGAAGTGCAAACGTACACGTTTTCGGCCGAAAACTCGTTTTCCGGCCAAAACGCACACCACGGCTCTTTCTGAGAAAAAGCAAGCACGGAGGACGAGAACCGCTTTTGCCCTGCGTAGCGTTCCGGGCAGCGGGTAGAACCAGGCAGAGAATTCCCGGCTAGCAGCTTCCCTGTGGCGGGGAAGTGCAAACGTACACGTTTTCGGCCGAAAACGCGTTTTCCGGCGAAAACGCACACCACGGCTCTTTCTGAGAAAAAGCAAGCACGGAGGACGAGAACCGCTTTTGCCCTGCGTAGCGTTCCGGGCAGCGGGTAGAACCAGGCAGAGAATTCCCGGCTAGCAGCTTCCCTGTGGCGGGGAAGTGCAAACGTACACGTTTTCGGCCGAAAACGCGTTTTCCGGCGAAAACGCACGCCACGGCTCTTTCTGAGAAAAAGCAAGCACGGAGGACGAGAACCGCTTTTGCCCTGCGTAGCGTTCCGGGCAGCGGGTAGAACCAGGCAGAGAATTCCCGGCTAGCAGCTTCCCTGTGGCGGGGAAGTGCAAACGTACACGTTTTCGGCCGAAAACGCGTTTTCCGGCGAAAACGCACACCACGGCTCTTTCTGAGAAAAAGCAAGCACGGAGGACGAGAACCGCTTTTGCCCTGCGTAGCGTTCCGGGCAGCGGGTAGAACCAGGCAGAGAATTCCCGGCTAGCAGCTTCCCTGTGGCGGGGAAGTGCAAACGTACACGTTTTCGGCCGAAAACGCGTTTTCCGGCGAAATCGCACAGCACGGCTCTTTCTGAGAAAAAGCAAGCACGGAGGACGAGAACCGCTTTTGCCCTGCGTAGCGTTCCGGGCAGCGGGTAGAACCAGGCAGAGAATTCCCGGCTAGCAGCTTCCCTGTGGCGGGGAAGTGCAAACGTACACGTTTTCGGCCGAAAACGCGTTTTCCGGCGAAAACGCACACCACGGCTCTTTCTGAGAAAAAGCAAGCACGGAGGACGAGAACCGCTTTTGCCCTGCGTAGCGTTCCGGGCAGCGGGTAGAACCAGGCAGAGAATTCCCGGCTAGCAGCTTCCCTGTGGCGGGGAAGTGCAAACGTACACGTTTTCGGCCGAAAACGCGTTTTCCGGCGAAATCGCACACCACGGCTCTTTCTGAGAAAAAGCAAGCACGGAGGACGAGAACCGCTTTTGCCCTGCGTAGCGTTCCGGGCAGCGGGTAGAACCAGGCAGAGAATTCCCGGCTAGCAGCTTCCCTGTGGCGGGGAAGTGCAAACGTACACGTTTTCGGCCGAAAACGCGTTTTCCGGCGAAAACGCACACCACGGCTCTTTCTGAGAAAAAGCAAGCTCGGAGGACGAGAACCGCTTTTGCCCTGCGTAGCGTTCCGGGCAGCGGGTAGAACCAGGCAGAGAATTCCCTGCTAGCAGCTTCCCTTTGGCGGGGAAGTGCAAACGTACACGCTTTCGGCCGAAAACGCGTTTTCCGGCGAAATCGCACACCACGGCTCTTTCTGAAGAAAAAGCAAGCACGGAGGACGAGAACCGCTTTGCCCTGCATAGCGTTCCGGGCAGCGGGTAGAACCAGGCAGAGAATTCCCGGCTAGCAGCTTCCCTGTGGCGGGGAAGTGCAAACGTACACGTTTTCGGCCGAAAACGCGTTTTCCGGCGAAAACGCACACCACGGCTCTTTCTGAGAAAAAGCAAGCTCGGAGGACGAGAACCGCTTTTGCCCTGCGTAGCGTTCCGGGCAGCGGGTAGAACCAGGCAGAGAATTCCCGGCTAGCAGCTTCCCTGTGGCGGGGAAGTGCAAACGTACACGTTTTCGGCCGAAAACGCGTTTTCCGGCGAAATCGCACACCACGGCTCTTTCTGAGAAAAATCAAGCACGGAGAACGAGAACCGCTTTTGCCCTGCGTAGCGTTCCGGGCAGCGGGTAGAACCAGGCAGAGAATTCCCGGCTAGCAGCTTCCCTGTGGCGGGGAAGTGCAAACGTACACGTTTTCGGCCGAAAACGCGTTTTCCGGCGAAAACGCACACCACGGCTCTTTCTGAGAAAAAGCAAGCACGGAGGACGAGAACCGCTTTTGCCCTGCGTAGCGTTCCGGGCAGCGGGTAGAACCAGGCAGAGAATTCCGGCTAGCAGCTTCCCTGTGGCGGGGAAGTGCAAACGTACACGTTTTCGGCCGAAAACGCGTTTTCCGGCGAAATCGCACACCACGGCTCTTTCTGAGAAAAAGCAAGCACGGAGGACGAGAACCGCTTTTGCCCTGCGTAGCGTTCCGGGCAGCGGGTAGAACCAGGCAGAGAATTCCCGGCTAGCAGCTTCCCTGTGGCGGGGAAGTGCAAACGTACACGTTTTCGGCCGAAAACGCGTTTTCCGGCGAAAACGCACACCACGGCTCTTTCTGAGAAAAAGCAAGCACGGAGGACGAGAACCGCTTTTGCCCTGCGTAGCGTTCCGGGCAGCGGGTAGAACCAGGCAGAGAATTCCCGGCTAGCAGCTTCCCTGTGGCGGGGAAGTGCAAACGTACACGTTTTCGGCCGAAAACGCGTTTTCCGGCGAAATCGCACACCACGGCTCTTTCTGAGAAAAAGCAAGCACGGAGGACGAGAACCGCTTTTGCCCTGCGTAGCGTTCCGGGCAGCGGGTAGAACCAGGCAGAGAATTCCCGGCTAGCAGCTTCCCTGTGGCGGGGAAGTGCAAACGTACACGTTTTCGGCCGAAAACGCGTTTTCCGGCGAAATCGCACACCACGGCTCTTTCTGAGAAAAAGCAAGCACGGAGGACGAGAACCGCTTTTGCCCTGCGTAGCGTTCCGGGCAGCGGGTAGAACCAGGCAGAGAATTCCCGGCTAGCAGCTTCCCTGTGGCGGGGAAGTGCAAACGTACACGTTTTCGGCCGAAAACGTGTTTTCCGGCGAAAACGCACACCACGGCTCTTTCTGAGAAAAAGCAAGCACGGAGGACGAGAACCGCTTTTGCCCTGCGTAGCGTTCCGGGCAGCGGGTAGAACCAGGCAGAGAATTCCCGGCTAGCAGCTTCCCTGTGGCGGGGAAGTGCAAACGTACACGTTTTCGGCAGAAAACGCGTTTTCCGGCGAAAACGCACACCACGGCTCTTTCTGAGAAAAAGTAAGCACGGAGGACGAGAACCGCTTTTGCCCTGCGTAGCGTTCCGGGCAGCGGGTAGAACCAGGCAGAGAATTCCCGGCTAGCAGCTTCCCTGTGGCGGGGAAGTGCAAACGTACACGTTTTCGGCCGAAAACGCGTTTTCCGGCGAAAACGCACACCACGGCTCTTTCTGAGAAAAAGCAAGCACGGAGGACGAGAACCGCTTTTGCCCTGCGTAGCGTTCCGGGCAGCGGGTAGAACCAGGCAGAGAATTCCCGGCTAGCAGCTTCCCTGTGGCGGGGAAGTGCAAACGTACACGTTTTCGGCCGAAAACGCGTTTTCCGGCGAAAACGCACACCACGGCTCTTTCTGAGAAAAAGCAAGCACGGAGGACGAGAACCGCTTTTGCCCTGCGTAGCGTTCCGGGCAGCGGGTAGAACCAGGCAGAGAATTCCGGCTAGCAGCTTCCCTGTGGCGGGGAAGTGCAAACGTACACGTTTTCGGCCGAAAACGCGTTTTCCGGCGAAAACGCACACCACGGCTCTTTCTGAGAAAAAGCAAGCACGGAGGACGAGAACCGCTTTTGCCCTGCGTAGCGTTCCGGGCAGCGGGTAGAACCAGGCAGAGAATTCCCGGCTAGCAGCTTCCCTGTGGCGGGGAAGTGCAAACGTACACGTTTTCGGCCGAAAACGCGTTTTCCGGCGAAAACGCACACCACGGCTCTTTCTGAGAAAAAGCAAGCTCGGAGGACGAGAACCGCTTTTGCCCTGCGTAGCGTTCCGGGCAGCGGGTAGAACCAGGCAGAGAATTCCCGGCTAGCAGCTTCCCTGTGGCGGGGAAGTGCAAACGTACACGTTTTCGGCCGAAAACGCGTTTTCCGGCGAAAACGCACACCACGGCTCTTTCTGAGAAAAAGCAAGCACGGAGGACGAGAACCGCTTTTGCCCTGCGTAGCGTTCCGGGCAGCGGGTAGAACCAGGCAGAGAATTCCCGGCTAGCAGCTTCCCTGTGGCGGGGAAGTGCAAACGTACACGTTTTCGGCCGAAAACGCGTTTTCCGGCGAAAACGCACAGCACGGCTCTTTCTGAGACAAAGCAAGCACGGAGGACGAGAACCGCTTTTGCCCTGCGTAGCGTTCCGGGCAGCGGGTAGAACCAGGCAGAGAATTCCCGGCTAGCAGCTTCCCTGTGGCGGGGAAGTGCAAACGTACACGTTTTCGGCCGAAAACGCGTTTTCCGGCGAAAACGCACACCACGGCTCTTTCTGAGAAAAAGCAAGCACGGAGGACGAGAACCGCTTTTGCCCTGCGTAGCGTTCCGGGCAGCGGGTAGAACCAGGCAGAGAATTCCCGGCTAGCAGCTTCCCTGTGGCGGGGAAGTGCAAACGTACACGTTTTCGGCCGAAAACGCGTTTTCCGGCGAAAACGCACACCACGGCTCTTTCTGAGAAAAAGCAAGCTCGGAGGACGAGAACCGCTTTTGCCCTGCGTAGCGTTCCGGGCAGCGGGTAGAACCAGGCAGAGAATTCCGGCTAGCAGCTTCCCTGTGGCGGGGAAGTGCAAACGTACACGTTTTCGGCCGAAAACGCGTTTTCCGGCGAAAACGCAGACCACGGCTCTTTCTGAGAAAAAGCAAGCACGGAGGACGAGAACCGCTTTTGCCCTGCGTAGCGTTCCGGGCAGCGGGTAGAACCAGGCAGAGAATTCCCGGCTAGCAGCTTCCCTGTGGCGGGGAAGTGCAAACGTACACGTTTTCGGCCGAAAACGCGTTTTCCGGCGAAAACGCACACCACGGCTCTTTCTGAGAAAAAGCAAGCACGGAGGACGAGAACCGCTTTTGCCCTGCGTAGCGTTCCGGGCAGCGGGTAGAACCAGGCAGAGAATTCCCGGCTAGCAGCTTCCCTGTGGCGGGGAAGTGCAAACGTACACGTTTTCGGCCGAAAACGCGTTTTCCGGCGAAAACGCACACCACGGCTCTTTCTGAGAAAAAGCAAGCTCGGAGGACGAGAACCGCTTTTGCCCTGCGTAGCGTTCCGGGCAGCGGGTAGAACCAGGCAGAGAATTCCCGGCTAGCAGCTTCCCTGTGGCGGGGAAGTGCAAACGTACACGTTTTCGGCCGAAAACGCGTTTTCCGGCGAAAACGCACACCACGGCTCTTTCTGAGAAAAAGCAAGCACGGAGGACGAGAACCGCTTTTGCCCTGCGTAGCGTTCCGGGCAGCGGGTAGAACCAGGCAGAGAATTCCCGGCTAGCAGCTTCCCTGTGGCGGGGAAGTGCAAACGTACACGTTTTCGGCCGAAAACGCGTTTTCCGGCGAAAACGCACAGCACGGCTCTTTCTGAGACAAAGCAAGCACGGAGGACGAGAACCGCTTTTGCCCTGCGTAGCGTTCCGGGCAGCGGGTAGAACCAGGCAGAGAATTCCCGGCTAGCAGCTTCCCTGTGGCGGGGAAGTGCAAACGTACACGTTTTCGGCCGAAAACGCGTTTTCCGGCGAAAACGCACACCACGGCTCTTTCTGAGAAAAAGCAAGCACGGAGGACGAGAACCGCTTTTGCCCTGCGTAGCGTTCCGGGCAGCGGGTAGAACCAGGCAGAGAATTCCCGGCTAGCAGCTTCCCTGTGGCGGGGAAGTGCAAACGTACACGTTTTCGGCCGAAAACGCGTTTTCCGGCGAAAACGCACACCACGGCTCTTTCTGAGAAAAAGCAAGCACGGAGGACGAGAACCGCTTTTGCCCTGCGTAGCGTTCCGGGCAGCGGGTAGAACCAGGCAGAGAATTCCCGGCTAGCAGCTTCCCTGTGGCGGGGAAGTGCAAACGTACACGCTTTCGGCCGAAAACGCGTTTTCCGGCGAAATCGCACACCACGGCTCTTTCTGAGAAAAAGCAAGCACGGAGGACGAGAACCGCTTTTGCCCTGCGTAGCGTTCCGGGCAGCGGGTAGAACCAGGCAGAGAATTCCCGGCTAGCAGCTTCCCTGTGGCGGGGAAGTGCAAACGTACACGTTTTCGGCCGAAAACGCGTTTTCCGGCGAAAACGCACACCACGGCTCTTTCTGAGAAAAAGCAAGCTCGGAGGACGAGAACCGCTTTTGCCCTGCGTAGCGTTCCGGGCAGCGGGTAGAACCAGGCAGAGAATTCCCGGCTAGCAGCTTCCCTGTGGCGGGGAAGTGCAAACGTACACGTTTTCGGCCGAAAACGCGTTTTCCGGCGAAATCGCACACCACGGCTCTTTCTGAGAAAAATCAAGCACGGAGAACGAGAACCGCTTTTGCCCTGCGTAGCGTTCCGGGCAGCGGGTAGAACCAGGCAGAGAATTCCCGGCTAGCAGCTTCCCTGTGGCGGGGAAGTGCAAACGTACACGTTTTCGGCCGAAAACGCGTTTTCCGGCGAAAACGCACACCACGGCTCTTTCTGAGAAAAAGCAAGCACGGAGGACGAGAACCGCTTTTGCCCTGCGTAGCGTTCCGGGCAGCGGGTAGAACCAGGCAGAGAATTCTCGGCTAGCAGCTTCCCTGTGGCGGGGAAGTGCAAACGTACACGTTTTCGGCCGAAAACGCGTTTTCCGGCGAAATCGCACACCACGGCTCTTTCTGAGAAAAAGCAAGCACGGAGGACGAGAACCGCTTTTGCCCTGCGTAGCGTTCCGGGCAGCGGGTAGAACCAGGCAGAGAATTCCCGGCTAGCAGCTTCCCTGTGGCGGGGAAGTGCAAACGTACACGTTTTCGGCCGAAAACGCGTTTTCCGGCGAAAACGCACACCACGGCTCTTTCTGAGAAAAAGCAAGCACGGAGGACGAGAACCGCTTTTGCCCTGCGTAGCGTTCCGGGCAGCGGGTAGAACCAGGCAGAGAATTCCCGGCTAGCAGCTTCCCTGTGGCGGGGAAGTGCAAACGTACACGTTTTCGGCCGAAAACGCGTTTTCCGGCGAAATCGCACACCACGGCTCTTTCTGAGAAAAAGCAAGCACGGAGGACGAGAACCGCTTTTGCCCTGCGTAGCGTTCCGGGCAGCGGGTAGAACCAGGCAGAGAATTCCCGGCTAGCAGCTTCCCTGTGGCGGGGAAGTGCAAACGTACACGTTTTCGGCCGAAAACGCGTTTTCCGGCGAAATCGCACACCACGGCTCTTTCTGAGAAAAAGCAAGCACGGAGGACGAGAACCGCTTTTGCCCTGCGTAGCGTTCCGGGCAGCGGGTAGAACCAGGCAGAGAATTCCCGGCTAGCAGCTTCCCTGTGGCGGGGAAGTGCAAACGTACACGTTTTCGGCCGAAAACGTGTTTTCCGGCGAAAACGCACACCACGGCTCTTTCTGAGAAAAAGCAAGCACGGAGGACGAGAACCGCTTTTGCCCTGCGTAGCGTTCCGGGCAGCGGGTAGAACCAGGCAGAGAATTCCCGGCTAGCAGCTTCCCTGTGGCGGGGAAGTGCAAACGTACACGTTTTCGGCCGAAAACGCGTTTTCCGGCGAAAACGCACACCACGGCTCTTTCTGAGAAAAAGTAAGCACGGAGGACGAGAACCGCTTTTGCCCTGCGTAGCGTTCCGGGCAGCGGGTAGAACCAGGCAGAGAATTCCCGGCTAGCAGCTTCCCTGTGGCGGGGAAGTGCAAACGTACACGTTTTCGGCCGAAAACGCGTTTTCCGGCGAAAACGCACACCACGGCTCTTTCTGAGAAAAAGCAAGCACGGAGGACGAGAACCGCTTTTGCCCTGCGTAGCGTTCCGGGCAGCGGGTAGAACCAGGCAGAGAATTCCCGGCTAGCAGCTTCCCTGTGGCGGGGAAGTGCAAACGTACACGTTTTCGGCCGAAAACGCGTTTTCCGGCGAAAACGCACACCACGGCTCTTTCTGAGAAAAAGCAAGCACGGAGGACGAGAACCGCTTTTGCCCTGCGTAGCGTTCCGGGCAGCGGGTAGAACCAGGCAGAGAATTCCCGGCTAGCAGCTTCCCTGTGGCGGGGAAGTGCAAACGTACACGTTTTCGGCCGAAAACGCGTTTTCCGGCGAAAACGCACACCACGGCTCTTTCTGAGAAAAAGCAAGCACGGAGGACGAGAACCGCTTTTGCCCTGCGTAGCGTTCCGGGCAGCGGGTAGAACCAGGCAGAGAATTCCCGGCTAGCAGCTTCCCTGTGGCGGGGAAGTGCAAACGTACACGTTTTCGGCCGAAAACGCGTTTTCCGGCGAAAACGCACACCACGGCTCTTTCTGAGAAAAAGCAAGCTCGGAGGACGAGAACCGCTTTTGCCCTGCGTAGCGTTCCGGGCAGCGGGTAGAACCAGGCAGAGAATTCCCGGCTAGCAGCTTCCCTGTGGCGGGGAAGTGCAAACGTACACGTTTTCGGCCGAAAACGCGTTTTCCGGCGAAAACGCAGACCACGGCTCTTTCTGAGAAAAAGCAAGCACGGAGGACGAGAACCGCTTTTGCCCTGCGTAGCGTTCCGGGCAGCGGGTAGAACCAGGCAGAGAATTCCCGGCTAGCAGCTTCCCTGTGGCGGGGAAGTGCAAACGTACACGTTTTCGGCCGAAAACGCGTTTTCCGGCGAAAACGCACAGCACGGCTCTTTCTGAGACAAAGCAAGCACGGAGGACGAGAACCGCTTTTGCCCTGCGTAGCGTTCCGGGCAGCGGGTAGAACCAGGCAGAGAATTCCCGGCTAGCAGCTTCCCTGTGGCGGGGAAGTGCAAACGTACACGTTTTCGGCCGAAAACGCGTTTTCCGGCGAAAACGCACACCACGGCTCTTTCTGAGAAAAAGCAAGCACGGAGGACGAGAACCGCTTTTGCCCTGCGTAGCGTTCCGGGCAGCGGGTAGAACCAGGCAGAGAATTCCCGGCTAGCAGCTTCCCTGTGGCGGGGAAGTGCAAACGTACACGTTTTCGGCCGAAAACGCGTTTTCCGGCGAAAACGCACACCACGGCTCTTTCTGAGAAAAAGCAAGCTCGGAGGACGAGAACCGCTTTTGCCCTGCGTAGCGTTCCGGGCAGCGGGTAGAACCAGGCAGAGAATTTCCGGCTAGCAGCTTCCCTGTGGCGGGGAAGTGCAAACGTACACGTTTTCGGCCGAAAACGCGTTTTCCGGCGAAAACGCAGACCACGGCTCTTTCTGAGAAAAAGCAAGCACGGAGGACGAGAACCGCTTTTGCCCTGCGTAGCGTTCCGGGCAGCGGGTAGAACCAGGCAGAGAATTCCCGGCTAGCAGCTTCCCTGTGGCGGGGAAGTGCAAACGTACACGTTTTCGGCCGAAAACGCGTTTTCCGGCGAAAACGCACACCACGGCTCTTTCTGAGAAAAAGCAAGCACGGAGGACGAGAACCGCTTTTGCCCTGCGTAGCGTTCCGGGCAGCGGGTAGAACCAGGCAGAGAATTCCCGGCTAGCAGCTTCCCTGTGGCGGGGAAGTGCAAACGTACACGTTTTCGGCCGAAAACGCGTTTTCCGGCGAAAACGCACACCACGGCTCTTTCTGAGAAAAAGCAAGCTCGGAGGACGAGAACCGCTTTTGCCCTGCGTAGCGTTCCGGGCAGCGGGTAGAACCAGGCAGAGAATTCCCGGCTAGCAGCTTCCCTGTGGCGGGGAAGTGCAAACGTACACGTTTTCGGCCGAAAACGCGTTTTCCGGCGAAAACGCAGACCACGGCTCTTTCTGAGAAAAAGCAAGCACGGAGGACGAGAACCGCTTTTGCCCTGCGTAGCGTTCCGGGCAGCGGGTAGAACCAGGCAGAGAATTCCCGGCTAGCAGCTTCCCTGTGGCGGGGAAGTGCAAACGTACACGTTTTCGGCCGAAAACGCGTTTTCCGGCGAAAACGCACAGCACGGCTCTTTCTGAGACAAAGCAAGCACGGAGGACGAGAACCGCTTTTGCCCTGCGTAGCGTTCCGGGCAGCGGGTAGAACCAGGCAGAGAATTCCCGGCTAGCAGCTTCCCTGTGGCGGGGAAGTGCAAACGTACACGTTTTCGGCCGAAAACGCGTTTTCCGGCGAAAACGCACACCACGGCTCTTTCTGAGAAAAAGCAAGCACGGAGGACGAGAACCGCTTTTGCCCTGCGTAGCGTTCCGGGCAGCGGGTAGAACCAGGCAGAGAATTCCCGGCTAGCAGCTTCCCTGTGGCGGGGAAGTGCAAACGTACACGTTTTCGGCCGAAAACGCGTTTTCCGGCGAAAACGCACACCACGGCTCTTTCTGAGAAAAAGCAAGCACGGAGGACGAGAACCGCTTTTGCCCTGCGTAGCGTTCCGGGCAGCGGGTAGAACCAGGCAGAGAATTCCCGGCTAGCAGCTTCCCTGTGGCGGGGAAGTGCAAACGTACACGCTTTCGGCCGAAAACGCGTTTTCCGGCGAAATCGCACACCACGGCTCTTTCTGAGAAAAAGCAAGCACGGAGGACGAGAACCGCTTTTGCCCTGCGTAGCGTTCCGGGCAGCGGGTAGAACCAGGCAGAGAATTCCCGGCTAGCAGCTTCCCTGTGGCGGGGAAGTGCAAACGTACACGTTTTCGGCCGAAAACGCGTTTTCCGGCGAAAGCGCACACCACGGCTCTTTCTGAGAAAAAGCAAGCACGGAGGACGAGAACCGCTTTTGCCCTGCGTAGCGTTCCGGGCAGCGGGTAGAACCAGGCAGAGAATTCCCGGCTAGCAGCTTCCCTGTGGCGGGGAAGTGCAAACGTACACGTTTTCGGCCGAAAACGCGTTTTCCGGCGAAAACGCACACCACGGCTCTTTCTGAGAAAAAGCAAGCACGGAGGACGAGAACCGCTTTTGCCCTGCGTAGCGTTCCGGGCAGCGGGTAGAACCAGGCAGAGAATTCCCGGCTAGCAGCTTCCCTGTGGCGGGGAAGTGCAAACGTACACGTTTTCGGCCGAAAACGCTTTTTCCGGCTAAATCGCACACCACGGCTCTTTCTGAGAAAAAGCAAGCACGGAGGACGAGAACCGCTTTTGCCCTGCGTAGCGTTCCGGGCAGCGGGTAGAACCAGGCAGAGAATTCCCGGCTAGCAGCTTCCCTGTGGCGGGGAAGTGCAAACGTACACGTTTTCGGCCGAAAACGCGTTTTCCGGCGAAAACGCACACCACGGCTCTTTCTGAGAAAAAGCAAGCACGGAGGACGAGAACCGCTTTTGCCCTGCGTAGCGTTCCGGGCAGCGGGTAGAACCAGGCAGAGAATTCCCGGCTAGCAGCTTCCCTGTGGCGGGGAAGTGCAAACGTACACGTTTTCGGCCGAAAACGCGTTTTCCGGCGAAATCGCACACCACGGCTCTTTCTGAGAAAAAGCAAGCACGGAGGACGAGAACCGCTTTTGCCCTGCGTAGCGTTCCGGGCAGCGGGTAGAACCAGGCAGAGAATTCCCGGCTAGCAGCTTCCCTGTGGCGGGGAAGTGCAAACGTACACGTTTTCGGCCGAAAACGCGTTTTCCGGCGAAAACGCACACCACGGCTCTTTCTGAGAAAAAGCAAGCACGGAGGACGAGAACCGCTTTTGCCCTGCGTAGCGTTCCGGGCAGCGGGTAGAACCAGGCAGAGAATTCCCGGCTAGCAGCTTCCCTGTGGCGGGGAAGTGCAAACGTACACGTTTTCGGCCGAAAACGCTTTTTCCGGCTAAATCGCACACCACGGCTCTTTCTGAGAAAAAGCAAGCACGGAGGACGAGAACCGCTTTTGCCCTGCGTAGCGTTCCGGGCAGCGGGTAGAACCAGGCAGAGAATTCCCGGCTAGCAGCTTCCCTGTGGCGGGGAAGTGCAAACGTACACGTTTTCGGCCGAAAACGCGTTTTCCGGCGAAAACGCACACCACGGCTCTTTCTGAGAAAAAGCAAGCACGGAGGACGAGAACCGCTTTTGCCCTGCGTAGCGTTCCGGGCAGCGGGTAGAACCAGGCAGAGAATTCCCGGCTAGCAGCTTCCCTGTGGCGGCGAAGTGCAAACGTACACGTTTTCGGCCGAAAACGCGTTTTCCGGCGAAATCGCACACCACGGCTCTTTCTGAGAAAAAGCAAGCACGGAGGACGAGAACCGCTTTTGCCCTGCGTAGCGTTCCGGGCAGCGGGTAGAACCAGGCAGAGAATTCCCGGCTAGCAGCTTCCCTGTGGCGGGGAAGTGCAAACGTACACGTTTTCGGCCGAAAACGCGTTTTCCGGCGAAAACGCACACCACGGCTCTTTCTGAGAAAAAGCAAGCACGGAGGACGAGAACCGCTTTTGCCCTGCGTAGCGTTCCGGGCAGCGGGTAGAACCAGGCAGAGAATTCCCGGCTAGCAGCTTCCCTGTGGCGGGGAAGTGCAAACGTACACGTTTTCGGCCGAAAACACTTTTTCCGGCTAAATCGCACACCACGGCTCTTTCTGAGAAAAAGCAAGCACGGAGGACGAGAACCGCTTTTGCCCTGCGTAGCGTTCCGGGCAGCGGGTAGAACCAGGCAGAGAATTCCCGGCTAGCAGCTTCCCTGTGGCGGGGAAGTGCAAACGTACACGTTTTCGGCCGAAAACGCGTTTTCCGGCCAAAACGCACACCACGGCTCTTTCTGAGAAAAAGTAAGCACGGAGGACGAGAACCGCTTTTGCCCTGCGTAGCGTTCCGGGCAGCGGGTAGAACCAGGCAGAGAATTCCCGGCTAGCAGCTTCCCTGTGGCGGCGAAGTGCAAACGTACACGTTTTCGGCCGAAAACGCGTTTTCCGGCGAAAGCGCACACCACGGCTCTTTCTGAGAAAAAGCAAGCACGGAGGACGAGAACCGCTTTTGCCCTGCGTAGCGTTCCGGGCAGCGGGTAGAACCAGGCAGAGAATTCCCGGCTAGCAGCTTCCCTGTGGCGGGGAAGTGCAAACGTACACGTTTTCGGCCGAAAACGCGTTTTCCGGCGAAAACGCACACCACGGCTCTTTCTGAGAAAAAGCAAGCACGGAGGACGAGAACCGCTTTTGCCCTGCGTAGCGTTCCGGGCAGCGGGTAGAACCAGGCAGAGAATTCCCGGCTAGCAGCTTCCCTGTGGCGGGGAAGTGCAAACGTACACGTTTTCGGCCGAAAACGCTTTTTCCGGCTAAATCGCACACCACGGCTCTTTCTGAGAAAAAGCAAGCACGGAGGACGAGAACCGCTTTTGCCCTGCGTAGCGTTCCGGGCAGCGGGTAGAACCAGGCAGAGAATTCCCGGCTAGCAGCTTCCCTGTGGCGGGGAAGTGCAAACGTACACGTTTTCGGCCGAAAACGCGTTTTCCGGCCAAAACGCACACCACGGCTCTTTCTGAGAAAAAGTAAGCACGGAGGACGAGAACCGCTTTTGCCCTGCGTAGCGTTCCGGGCAGCGGGTAGAACCAGGCAGAGAATTCCCGGCTAGCAGCTTCCCTGTGGCGGGGAAGTGCAAACGTACACGTTTTCGGCCGAAAATGCGTTTTCCGGCGAAAGCGCACACCACGGCTCTTTCTGAGAAAAAGCAAGCACGGAGGACGAGAACCGCTTTTGCCCTGCGTAGCGTTCCGGGCAGCGGGTAGAACCAGGCAGAGAATTCCCGGCTAGCAGCTTCCCTGTGGCGGGGAAGTGCAAACGTACACGTTTTCGGCCGAAAACGCGTTTTCCGGCGAAATCGCACACCACGGCTCTTTCTGAGAAAAAGCAAGCACGGAGGACGAGAACCGCTTTTGCCCTGCGTAGCGTTCCGGGCAGCGGGTAGAACCAGGCAGAGAATTCCCGGCTAGCAGCTTCCCTGTGGCGGGGAAGTGCAAACGTACACGTTTTC
The DNA here is from genome assembly GCF_965140245.1 of Athene noctua. Taxonomy (NCBI): domain Eukaryota; kingdom Metazoa; phylum Chordata; class Aves; order Strigiformes; family Strigidae; genus Athene; species Athene noctua. Next base: position 32,570 of record NW_027438011.1, on the reverse strand, counting down.
GGCCGAAAACGCGTTTTCCGGCGAAATCGCACAGCACGGCTCTTTCTGAGACAAAGCAAGCACGGAGGACGAGAACCGCTTTTGCCCTGCGTAGCGTTCCGGGCAGCGGGTAGAACCAGGCAGAGAATTCCCGGCTAGCAGCTTCCCTGTGGCGGGGAAGTGCAAACGTACACGTTTTCGGCCGAAAACGCGTTTTCCGGCGAAAACGCACACCACGGCTCTTTCTGAGAAAAAGCAAGCTCGGAGGACGAGAACCGCTTTTGCCCTGCGTAGCGTTCCGGGCAGCGGGTAGAACCAGGCAGAGAATTCCCGGCTAGCAGCTTCCCTGTGGCGGGGAAGTGCAAACGTACACGCTTTCGGCCGAAAACGCGTTTTCCGGCGAAATCGCACACCACGGCTCTTTCTGAGAAAAAGCAAGCACGGAGGACGAGAACCGCTTTTGCCCTGCGTAGCGTTCCGGGCAGCGGGTAGAACCAGGCAGAGAATTCCCGGCTAGCAGCTTCCCTGTGGCGGGGAAGTGCAAACGTACACGTTTTCGGCCGAAAACGCGTTTTCCGGCGAAAACGCACACCACGGCTCTTTCTGAGAAAAAGCAAGCACGGAGGACGAGAACCGCTTTTGCCCTGCGTAGCGTTCCGGGCAGCGGGTAGAACCAGGCAGAGAATTCCCGGCTAGCAGCTTCCCTGTGGCGGGGAAGTGCAAACGTACACGTTTTCGGCCGAAAACGCGTTTTCCGGCGAAAACGCACACCACGGCTCTTTCTGAGAAAAAGCAAGCACGGAGGACGAGAACCGCTTTTGCCCTGCGTAGCGTTCCGGGCAGCGGGTAGAACCAGGCAGAGAATTCCCGGCTAGCAGCTTCCCTGTGGCGGGGAAGTGCAAACGTACACGTTTTCGGCCGAAAACGCGTTTTCCGGCGAAAACGCACACCACGGCTCTTTCTGAGAAAAAGCAAGCACGGAGGACGAGAACCGCTTTTGCCCTGCGTAGCGTTCCGGGCAGCGGGTAGAACCAGGCAGAGAATTCCCGGCTAGCAGCTTCCCTGTGGCGGGGAAGTGCAAACGTACACGTTTTCGGCCGAAAACGCGTTTTCCGGCGAAAGCGCACACCACGGCTCTTTCTGAGAGAAAGCAAGCACGGAGGACGAGAACCGCTTTTGCCCTGCGTAGCGTTCCGGGCAGCGGGTAGAACCAGGCAGAGAATTCCCGGCTAGCAGCTTCCCTGTGGCGGGGAAGTGCAAACGTACACGTTTTCGGCCGAAAACGCGTTTTCCGGCGAAAGCGCACACCACGGCTCTTTCTGAGAAAAAGCAAGCACGGAGGACGAGAACCGCTTTTGCCCTGCGTAGCGTTCCGGGCAGCGGGTAGAACCAGGCAGAGAATTCCCGGCTAGCAGCTTCCCTGTGGCGGGGAAGTGCAAACGTACACGTTTTCGGCCGAAAACGCGTTTTCCGGCGAAAACGCACACCACGGCTCTTTCTGAGAAAAAGCAAGCACGGAGGACGAGAACCGCTTTTGCCCTGCGTAGCGTTCCGGGCAGCGGGTAGAACCAGGCAGAGAATTCCCGGCTAGCAGCTTCCCTGTGGCGGGGAAGTGCAAACGTACACGTTTTCGGCCGAAAACTCGTTTTCCGGCCAAAACGCACACCACGGCTCTTTCTGAGAAAAAGCAAGCTCGGAGGACGAGAACCGCTTTTGCCCTGCGTAGCGTTCCGGGCAGCGGGTAGAACCAGGCAGAGAATTCCCGGCTAGCAGCTTCCCTGTGGCGGGGAAGTGCAAACGTACACGTTTTCGGCCGAAAACGCTTTTTCCGGCTAAATCGCACACCACGGCTCTTTCTGAGAAAAAGCAAGCACGGAGGACGAGAACCGCTTTTGCCCTGCGTAGCGTTCCGGGCAGCGGGTAGAACCAGGCAGAGAATTCCCGGCTAGCAGCTTCCCTGTGGCGGGGAAGTGCAAACGTACACGTTTTCGGCCGAAAACGCGTTTTCCGGCCAAAACGCACACCACGGCTCTTTCTGAGAAAAAGTAAGCACGGAGGACGAGAACCGCTTTTGCCCTGCGTAGCGTTCCGGGCAGCGGGTAGAACCAGGCAGAGAATTCCCGGCTAGCAGCTTCCCTGTGGCGGCGAAGTGCAAACATACACGTTTTCGGCCGAAAACGCGTTTTCCGGCGAAAGCGCACACCACGGCTCTTTCTGAGAAAAAGCAAGCACGGAGGACGAGAACCGCTTTTGCCCTGCGTAGCGTTCCGGGCAGCGGGTAGAACCAGGCAGAGAATTCCCGGCTAGCAGCTTCCCTGTGGCGGGGAAGTGCAAACGTACACGTTTTCGGCCGAAAACGCGTTTTCCGGCGAAAACGCACACCACGGCTCTTTCTGAGAAAAAGCAAGCACGGAGGACGAGAACCGCTTTTGCCCTGCGTAGCGTTCCGGGCAGCGGGTAGAACCAGGCAGAGAATTCCCGGCTAGCAGCTTCCCTGTGGCGGGGAAGTGCAAACGTACACGTTTTCGGCCGAAAACGCTTTTTCCGGCTAAATCGCACACCACGGCTCTTTCTGAGAAAAAGCAAGCACGGAGGACGAGAACCGCTTTTGCCCTGCGTAGCGTTCCGGGCAGCGGGTAGAACCAGGCAGAGAATTCCCGGCTAGCAGCTTCCCTGTGGCGGGGAAGTGCAAACGTACACGTTTTCGGCCGAAAACGCGTTTTCCGGCCAAAACGCACACCACGGCTCTTTCTGAGAAAAAGTAAGCACGGAGGACGAGAACCGCTTTTGCCTGCGTAGCGTTCCGGGCAGCGGGTAGAACCAGGCAGAGAATTCCCGGCTAGCAGCTTCCCTGTGGCGGCGAAGTGCAAACGTACACGTTTTCGGCCGAAAACGCGTTTTCCGGCGAAAGCGCACACCACGGCTCTTTCTGAGAAAAAGCAAGCACGGAGGACGAGAACCGCTTTTGCCCTGCGTAGCGTTCCGGGCAGCGGGTAGAACCAGGCAGAGAATTCCCGGCTAGCAGCTTCCCTGTGGCGGGGAAGTGCAAACGTACACGTTTTCGGCCGAAAACGCGTTTTCCGGCGAAAACGCACACCACGGCTCTTTCTGAGAAAAAGCAAGCACGGAGGACGAGAACCGCTTTTGCCCTGCGTAGCGTTCCGGGCAGCGGGTAGAACCAGGCAGAGAATTCCCGGCTAGCAGCTTCCCTGTGGCGGGGAAGTGCAAACGTACACGTTTTCGGCCGAAAACGCTTTTTCCGGCTAAATCGCACACCACGGCTCTTTCTGAGAAAAAGCAAGCACGGAGGACGAGAACCGCTTTTGCCCTGCGTAGCGTTCCGGGCAGCGGGTAGAACCAGGCAGAGAATTCCCGGCTAGCAGCTTCCCTGTGGCGGGGAAGTGCAAACGTACACGTTTTCGGCCGAAAACGCGTTTTCCGGCCAAAACGCACACCACGGCTCTTTCTGAGAAAAAGTAAGCACGGAGGACGAGAACCGCTTTTGCCCTGCGTAGCGTTCCGGGCAGCGGGTAGAACCAGGCAGAGAATTCCCGGCTAGCAGCTTCCCTGTGGCGGGGAAGTGCAAACGTACACGTTTTCGGCCGAAAACGCGTTTTCCGGCGAAAGCGCACACCACGGCTCTTTCTGAGAAAAAGCAAGCACGGAGGACGAGAACCGCTTTTGCCCTGCGTAGCGTTCCGGGCAGCGGGTAGAACCAGGCAGAGAATTCCCGGCTAGCAGCTTCCCTGTGGCGGGGAAGTGCAAACGTACACGTTTTCGGCCGAAAACGCGTTTTCCGGCGAAATCGCACACCACGGCTCTTTCTGAGAAAAAGCAAGCACGGAGGACGAGAACCGCTTTTGCCCTGCGTAGCGTTCCGGGCAGCGGGTAGAACCAGGCAGAGAATTCCCGGCTAGCAGCTTCCCTGTGGCGGGGAAGTGCAAACGTACACGTTTTCGGCCGAAAACGCGTTTTCCGGCGGAAATCGCACAGCACGGCTCTTTCTGAGACAAAGCAAGCACGGAGGACGAGAACCGCTTTTGCCCTGCGTAGCGTTCCGGGCAGCGGGTAGAACCAGGCAGAGAATTCCCGGCTAGCAGCTTCCCTGTGGCGGGGAAGTGCAAACGTACACGTTTTCGGCCGAAAACGCGTTTTCCGGCGAAATCGCACAGCACGGCTCTTTCTGAGATAAAGCAAGCACGGAGGACGAGAACCGCTTTTGCCCTGCGTAGCGTTCCGGGCAGCGGGTAGAACCAGGCAGAGAATTCCCGGCTAGCAGCTTCCCTGTGGCGGGGAAGTGCAAACGTACACGCTTTCGGCCGAAAACGCGTTTTCCGGCGAAATCGCACACCACGGCTCTTTCTGAGAAAAAGCAAGCACGGAGGACGAGAACCGCTTTTGCCCTGCGTAGCGTTCCGGGCAGCGGGTAGAACCAGGCAGAGAATTCCCGGCTAGCAGCTTCCCTGTGGCGGGGAAGTGCAAACGTACACGTTTTCGGCCGAAAACGCGTTTTCCGGCGAAAACGCACACCACGGCTCTTTCTGAGAAAAAGCAAGCACGGAGGACGAGAACCGCTTTTGCCCTGCGTAGCGTTCCGGGCAGCGGGTAGAACCAGGCAGAGAATTCCCGGCTAGCAGCTTCCCTGTGGCGGGGAAGTGCAAACGTACACGTTTTCGGCCGAAAACGCGTTTCCCGGCGAAAACGCACACCACGGCTCTTTCTGAGAAAAAGCAAGCACGGAGGACGAGAACCGCTTTTGCCCTGCGTAGCGTTCCGGGCAGCGGGTAGAACCAGGCAGAGAATTCCCGGCTAGCAGCTTCCCTGTGGCGGGGAAGTGCAAACGTACACGTTTTCGGCCGAAAACGCGTTTTCCGGCGAAAACGCACACCACGGCTCTTTCTGAGAAAAAGCAAGCACGGAGGACGAGAACCGCTTTTGCCCTGCGTAGCGTTCCGGGCAGCGGGTAGAACCAGGCAGAGAATTCCCGGCTAGCAGCTTCCCTGTGGCGGGGAAGTGCAAACGTACACGTTTTCGGCCGAAAACGCGTTTTCCGGCGAAAGCGCACACCACGGCTCTTTCTGAGAGAAAGCAAGCACGGAGGACGAGAACCGCTTTTGCCCTGCGTAGCGTTCCGGGCAGCGGGTAGAACCAGGCAGAGAATTCCCGGCTAGCAGCTTCCCTGTGGCGGGGAAGTGCAAACGTACACGTTTTCGGCCGAAAACGCGTTTTCCGGCGAAATCGCACACCACGGCTCTTTCTGAGAAAAAGCAAGCACGGAGGACGAGAACCGCTTTTGCCCTGCGTAGCGTTCCGGGCAGCGGGTAGAACCAGGCAGAGAATTCCCGGCTAGCAGCTTCCCTGTGGCGGGGAAGTGCAAACGTACACGTTTTCGGCCGAAAACGCGTTTTCCGGCGAAAACGCACACCACGGCTCTTTCTGAGAAAAAGCAAGCACGGAGGACGAGAACCGCTTTTGCCCTGCGTAGCGTTCCGGGCAGCGGGTAGAACCAGGCAGAGAATTCCCGGCTAGCAGCTTCCCTGTGGCGGGGAAGTGCAAACGTACACGTTTTCGGCCGAAAACTCGTTTTCCGGCCAAAACGCACACCACGGCTCTTTCTGAGAAAAAGCAAGCTCGGAGGACGAGAACCGCTTTTGCCCTGCGTAGCGTTCCGGGCAGCGGGTAGAACCAGGCAGAGAATTCCCGGCAGGCAGCTTCCCTGTGGCGGGGAAGTGCAAACGTACACGTTTTCGGCCGAAAACGCGTTTTCCGGCGAAATCGCACAGCACGGCTCTTTCTGAGATAAAGCAAGCACGGAGGACGAGAACCGCTTTTGCCCTGCGTAGCGTTCCGGGCAGCGGGTAGAACCAGGCAGAGAATTCCCGGCTAGCAGCTTCCCTGTGGCGGGGAAGTGCAAACGTACACGTTTTCGGCCGAAAACGCGTTTTCCGGCGAAATCGCACACCACGGCTCTTTCTGAGATAAAGCAAGCACGGAGGACGAGAACCGCTTTTGCCCTGCGTAGCGTTCCGGGCAGCGGGTAGAACCAGGCAGAGAATTCCCGGCTAGCAGCTTCCCTGTGGCGGGGAAGTGCAAACGTACACGTTTTCGGCCGAAAACGCGTTTTCCGGCGAAAACGCACACCACGGCTCTTTCTGAGAAAAAGCAAGCACGGAGGACGAGAACCGCTTTTGCACTGCGTAGCGTTGCGGGCAGCGGGTAGAACCAGGCAGAGAATTCCCGGCTAGCAGCTTCCCTGTGGCGGGGAAGTGCAAACGTACACGTTTTCGGCCGAAAACGCGTTTTCCGGCGAAAACGCACACCACGGCTCTGAGAAAAAGCAAGCACGGAGGACGAGAACCGCTTTTGCCCTGCGTAGCGTTCCGGGCAGCGGGTAGAACCCGGCAGAGAATTCCCGGCTAGCAGCTTCCCTGTGGCGGGGAAGTGCAAACGTACACGTTTTCGGCCGAAAACGCGTTTTCCGGCGAAAACGCACACCACGGCTCTTTCTGAGAAAAAGCAAGCACGGAGGACGAGAACCGCTTTTGCCCTGCGTAGCGTTCCGGGCAGCGGGTAGAACCAGGCAGAGAATTCCCGGCTAGCAGCTTCCCTGTGGCGGGGAAGTGCAAACGTACACGTTTTCGGCCGAAAACGCGTTTTCCGGCGAAAACGCACACCACGGCTCTTTCTGAGAAAAAGCAAGCACGGAGGACGAGAACCGCTTTTGCCCTGCGTAGCGTTCCGGGCAGCGGGTAGAACCAGGCAGAGAATTCCCGGCTAGCAGCTTCCCTGTGGCGGGGAAGTGCAAACGTACACGTTTTCGGCCGAAAACGCGTTTTCCGGCGAAAACGCACACCACGGCTCTTTCTGAGAAAAAGCAAGCACGGAGGACGAGAACCGCTTTTGCACTGCGTAGCGTTCCGGGCAGCGGGTAGAACCAGGCAGAGAATTCCCGGCTAGCAGCTTCCCTGTGGCGGGGAAGTGCAAACGTACACGTTTTCGGCCGAAAACGCGTTTTCCGGCGAAAACGCACACCACGGCTCTTTCTGAGAAAAAGCAAGCACGGAGGACGAGAACCGCTTTTGCCCTGCGTAGCGTTCCGGGCAGCGGGTAGAACCAGGCAGAGAATTCCCGGCTAGCAGCTTCCCTGTGGCGGGGAAGTGCAAACGTACACGTTTTCGGCCGAAAACGCGTTTTCCGGCGAAAACGCACACCACGGCTCTGAGAAAAAGCAAGCACGGAGGACGAGAACCGCTTTTGCCCTGCGTAGCGTTCCGGGCAGCGGGTAGAACCAGGCAGAGAATTCCCGGCTAGCAGCTTCCCTGTGGCGGGGAAGTGCAAACGTACACGTTTTCGGCCGAAAACGCGTTTTCCGGCGAAATCGCACACCACGGCTCTTTCTGAGAAAAAGCAAGCACGGAGGACGAGAACCGCTTTTGCCCTGCGTAGCGTTCCGGGCAGCGGGTAGAACCCGGCAGAGAATTCCCGGCTAGCAGCTTCCCTGTGGCGGGGAAGTGCAAACGTACACGTTTTCGGCCGAAAACGCGTTTTCCGGCGAAAGCGCACACCACGGCTCTTTCTGAGAAAAAGCAAGCACGGAGGACGAGAACCGCTTTTGCCCTGCGTAGCGTTCCGGGCAGCGGGTAGAACCAGGCAGAGAATTCCCGGCTAGCAGCTTCCCTGTGGCGGGGAAGTGCAAACGTACACGTTTTCGGCCGAAAACGCGTTTTCCGGCGAAAACGCACACCACGGCTCTTTCTGAGAAAAAGCAAGCACGGAGGACGAGAACCGCTTTTGCCCTGCGTAGCCTTCCGGGCAGCGGGTAGAACCAGGCAGAGAATTCCCGGCTAGCAGCTTCCCTGTGGCGGGGAAGTGCAAACGTACACGTTTTCGGCCGAAAACGCGTTTTCCGGCGAAATCGCACACCACGGCTCTTTCTGAGATAAAGCAAGCACGGAGGACGAGAACCGCTTTTGCCCTGCGTAGCGTTCCGGGCAGCGGGTAGAACCAGGCAGAGAATTCCCGGCTAGCAGCTTCCCTGTGGCGGGGAAGTGCAAACGTACACGTTTTCGGCCGAAAACGCGTTTTCCGGCGAAAACGCACACCACGGCTCTTTCTGAGAAAAAGCAAGCACGGAGGACGAGAACCGCTTTTGCACTGCGTAGCGTTGCGGGCAGCGGGTAGAACCAGGCAGAGAATTCCCGGCTAGCAGCTTCCCTGTGGCGGGGAAGTGCAAACGTACACGTTTTCGGCCGAAAACGCGTTTTCCGGCGAAAACGCACACCACGGCTCTGAGAAAAAGCAAGCACGGAGGACGAGAACCGCTTTTGCCCTGCGTAGCGTTCCGGGCAGCGGGTAGAACCCGGCAGAGAATTCCCGGCTAGCAGCTTCCCTGTGGCGGGGAAGTGCAAACGTACACGTTTTCGGCCGAAAACGCGTTTTCCGGCGAAAACGCACACCACGGCTCTTTCTGAGAAAAAGCAAGCACGGAGGACGAGAACCGCTTTTGCCCTGCGTAGCGTTCCGGGCAGCGGGTAGAACCAGGCAGAGAATTCCCGGCTAGCAGCTTCCCTGTGGCGGGGAAGTGCAAACGTACACGTTTTCGGCCGAAAACGCGTTTTCCGGCGAAAACGCACACCACGGCTCTTTCTGAGAAAAAGCAAGCACGGAGGACGAGAACCGCTTTTGCCCTGCGTAGCGTTCCGGGCAGCGGGTAGAACCAGGCAGAGAATTCCCGGCTAGCAGCTTCCCTGTGGCGGGGAAGTGCAAACGTACACGTTTTCGGCCGAAAACGCGTTTTCCGGCGAAAACGCACACCACGGCTCTTTCTGAGAAAAAGCAAGCACGGAGGACGAGAACCGCTTTTGCACTGCGTAGCGTTCCGGGCAGCGGGTAGAACCAGGCAGAGAATTCCCGGCTAGCAGCTTCCCTGTGGCGGGGAAGTGCAAACGTACACGTTTTCGGCCGAAAACGCGTTTTCCGGCGAAAACGCACACCACGGCTCTTTCTGAGAAAAAGCAAGCACGGAGGACGAGAACCGCTTTTGCCCTGCGTAGCGTTCCGGGCAGCGGGTAGAACCAGGCAGAGAATTCCCGGCTAGCAGCTTCCCTGTGGCGGGGAAGTGCAAACGTACACGTTTTCGGCCGAAAACGCGTTTTCCGGCGAAAACGCACACCACGGCTCTGAGAAAAAGCAAGCACGGAGGACGAGAACCGCTTTTGCCCTGCGTAGCGTTCCGGGCAGCGGGTAGAACCAGGCAGAGAATTCCCGGCTAGCAGCTTCCCTGTGGCGGGGAAGTGCAAACGTACACGTTTTCGGCCGAAAACGCGTTTTCCGGCGAAATCGCACACCACGGCTCTTTCTGAGAAAAAGCAAGCACGGAGGACGAGAACCGCTTTTGCCCTGCGTAGCGTTCCGGGCAGCGGGTAGAACCCGGCAGAGAATTCCCGGCTAGCAGCTTCCCTGTGGCGGGGAAGTGCAAACGTACACGTTTTCGGCCGAAAACGCGTTTTCCGGCGAAAGCGCACACCACGGCTCTTTCTGAGAAAAAGCAAGCACGGAGGACGAGAACCGCTTTTGCCCTGCGTAGCGTTCCGGGCAGCGGGTAGAACCAGGCAGAGAATTCCCGGCTAGCAGCTTCCCTGTGGCGGGGAAGTGCAAACGTACACGTTTTCGGCCGAAAACGCGTTTTCCGGCGAAAACGCACACCACGGCTCTTTCTGAGAAAAAGCAAGCACGGAGGACGAGAACCGCTTTTGCCCTGCGTAGCCTTCCGGGCAGCGGGTAGAACCAGGCAGAGAATTCCCGGCTAGCAGCTTCCCTGTGGCGGGGAAGTGCAAACGTACACGTTTTCGGCCGAAAACGCGTTTTCCGGCGAAAACGCACACCACGGCTCTTTCTGAGAAAAAGCAAGCACGGAGGACGAGAACCGCTTTTGCCCTGCGTAGCGTTCCGGGCAGCGGGTAGAACCAGGCAGAGAATTCCCGGCTAGCAGCTTCCCTGTGGCGGGGAAGTGCAAACGTACACGTTTTCGGCCGAAAACGCGTTTTCCGGCGAAAACGCACACCACGGCTCTTTCTGAGAAAAAGCAAGCACGGAGGACGAGAACCGCTTTTGCCCTGCGTAGCGTTCCGGGCAGCGGGTAGAACCAGGCAGAGAATTCCCGGCTAGCAGCTTCCCTGTGGCGGGGAAGTGCAAACGTACACGTTTTCGGCCGAAAACGCGTTTTCCGGCGAAAACGCAAACCACGGCTCTTTCTGAGAAAAAGCAAGCACGGAGGACGAGAACCGCTTTTGCCCTGCGTAGCGTTCCGGGCAGCGGGTAGAACCAGGCAGAGAATTCCCGGCTAGCAGCTTCCCTGTGGCGGGGAAGTGCAAACGTACACGTTTTCGGCCGAAAACGCGTTTTCCGGCAAAAACGCACACCACGGCTCTTTCTGAGAAAAAGCAAGCACGGAGGACGAGAACCGCTTTTGCCCTGCGTAGCGTTCCGGGCAGCGGGTAGAACCAGGCAGAGAATTCCCGGCTAGCAGCTTCCCTGTGGCGGGGAAGTGCAAACGTACACGTTTTCGGCCGAAAACGCGTTTTCCGGCGAAAACGCACACCACGGCTCTTTCTGAGAAAAAGCAAGCACGGAGGACGAGAACCGCTTTTGCCCTGCGTAGCGTTCCGGGCAGCGGGTAGAACCAGGCAGAGAATTCCCGGCTAGCAGCTTCCCTGTGGCGGGGAAGTGCAAACGTACGCGTTTTCCGGCGAAAACGCACACCACGGCTCTTTCTGAGAAAAAGCAAGCACGGAGGACGAGAACCGCTTTTGCCCTGCGTAGCGTTCCGGGCAGCGGGTAGAACCAGGCAGAGAATTCCCGGCTAGCAGCTTCCCTGTGGCGGGGAAGTGCAAACGTACACGTTTTCGGCCGAAAACGCGTTTTCCGGCGAAAGCGCACACCACGGCTCTTTCTGAGAGAAAGCAAGCACGGAGGACGAGAACCGCTTTTGCCCTGCGTAGCGTTCCGGGCAGCGGGTAGAACCAGGCAGAGAATTCCCGGCTAGCAGCTTCCCTGTGGCGGGGAAGTGCAAACGTACACGTTTTCGGCCGAAAACGCGTTTTCCGGCGAAAACGCACACCACGGCTCTTTCTGAGAAAAAGCAAGCACGGAGGACGAGAACCGCTTTTGCCCTGCGTAGCGTTCCGGGCAGCGGGTAGAACCAGGCAGAGAATTCCCGGCTAGCAGCTTCCCTGTGGCGGGGAAGTGCAAACGTACACGTTTTCGGCCGAAAACGCGTTTTCCGGCGAAAACGCACACCACGGCTCTTTCTGAGAAAAAGCAAGCACGGAGGACGAGAACCGCTTTTGCCCTGCGTAGCGTTCCGGGCAGCGGGTAGAACCAGGCAGAGAATTCCCGGCTAGCAGCTTCCCTGTGGCGGGGAAGTGCAAACGTACACGTTTTCGGCCGAAAACGCGTTTTCCGGCGAAAGCGCACACCACGGCTCTTTCTGAGAGAAAGCAAGCACGGAGGACGAGAACCGCTTTTGCCCTGCGTAGCGTTCCGGGCAGCGGGTAGAACCAGGCAGAGAATTCCCGGCTAGCAGCTTCCCTGTGGCGGGGAAGTGCAAACGTACACGTTTTCGGCCGAAAACGCGTTTTCCGGCGAAAGCGCACACCACGGCTCTTTCTGAGAAAAAGCAAGCACGGAGGACGAGAACCGCTTTTGCCCTGCGTAGCGTTCCGGGCAGCGGGTAGAACCAGGCAGAGAATTCCCGGCTAGCAGCTTCCCTGTGGCGGGGAAGTGCAAACGTACACGTTTTCGGCCGAAAACGCGTTTTCCGGCGAAAACGCACACCACGGCTCTTTCTGAGAAAAAGCAAGCACGGAGGACGAGAACCGCTTTTGCCCTGCGTAGCGTTCCGGGCAGCGGGTAGAACTAGGCAGAGAATTCCCGGCTAGCAGCTTCCCTGTGGCGGGGAAGTGCAAACGTACACGTTTTCGGCCGAAAACTCGTTTTCCGGCCAAAACGCACACCACGGCTCTTTCTGAGAAAAAGCAAGCTCGGAGGACGAGAACCGCTTTTGCCCTGCGTAGCGTTCCGGGCAGCGGGTAGAACCAGGCAGAGAATTCCCGGCAGGCAGCTTCCCTGTGGCGGGGAAGTGCAAACGTACACGTTTTCGGCCGAAAACGCGTTTTCCGGCGAAATCGCACAGCACGGCTCTTTCTGAGATAAAGCAAGCACGGAGGACGAGAACCGCTTTTGCCCTGCGTAGCGTTCCGGGCAGCGGGTAGAACCAGGCAGAGAATTCCCGGCTAGCAGCTTCCCTGTGGCGGGGAAGTGCAAACGTACACGTTTTCGGCCGAAAACGCGTTTTCCGGCGAAATCGCACACCACGGCTCTTTCTGAGATAAAGCAAGCACGGAGGACGAGAACCGCTTTTGCCCTGCGTAGCGTTCCGGGCAGCGGGTAGAACCAGGCAGAGAATTCCCGGCTAGCAGCTTCCCTGTGGCGGGGAAGTGCAAACGTACACGTTTTCGGCCGAAAACTCGTTTTCCGGCCAAAACGCACACCACGGCTCTTTCTGAGAAAAAGCAAGCACGGAGGACGAGAACCGCTTTTGCCCTGCGTAGCGTTCCGGGCAGCGGGTAGAACCAGGCAGAGAATTCCCGGCTAGCAGCTTCCCTGTGGCGGGGAAGTGCAAACGTACACGTTTTCGGCCGAAAACGCGTTTTCCGGCCAAAACGCACACCACGGCTCTTTCTGAGAAAAAGCAAGCACGGAGGACGAGAACCGCTTTTGCCCTGCGTAGCGTTCCGGGCAGCGGGTAGAACCAGGCAGAGAATTCCCGGCTAGCAGCTTCCCTGTGGCGGGGAAGTGCAAACGTACACGTTTTCGGCCGAAAACGCGTTTTCCGGCCAAAACGCACACCACGGCTCTTTCTGAGAAAAAGCAAGCACGGAGGACGAGAACCGCTTTTGCCCTGCGTAGCGTTCCGGGCAGCGGGTAGAACCAGGCAGAGAATTCCCGGCTAGCAGCTTCCCTGTGGCGGGGAAGTGCAAACGTACACGTTTTCGGCCGAAAACGCGTTTCCCGGCGAAAACGCACACCACGGCTCTTTCTGAGAAAAAGCAAGCACGGAGGACGAGAACCGCTTTTGCCCTGCGTAGCGTTCCGGGCAGCGGGTAGAACCAGGCAGAGAATTCCCGGCTAGCAGCTTCCCTGTGGCGGGGAAGTGCAAACGTACACGTTTTCGGCCGAAAACGCGTTTTCCGGCGAAAACGCACACCACGGCTCTTTCTGAGAAAAAGCAAGCACGGAGGACGAGAACCGCTTTTGCCCTGCGTAGCGTTCCGGGCAGCGGGTAGAACCAGGCAGAGAATTCCCGGCTAGCAGCTTCCCTGTGGCGGGGAAGTGCAAACGTACACGTTTTCGGCCGAAAACGCGTTTTCCGGCGAAAACGCACACCACGGCTCTTTCTGAGAAAAAGCAAGCACGGAGGACGAGAACCGCTTTTGCCCTGCGTAGCGTTCCGGGCAGCGGGTAGAACCAGGCAGAGAATTCCCGGCTAGCAGCTTCCCTGTGGCGGGGAAGTGCAAACGTACACGTTTTCGGCCGAAAACGCGTTTTCCGGCGAAAGCGCACACCACGGCTCTTTCTGAGAAAAAGCAAGCACGGAGGACGAGAACCGCTTTTGCCCTGCGTAGCGTTCCGGGCAGCGGGTAGAACCAGGCAGAGAATTCCCGGCTAGAAGCTTCCCTGTGGCGGGGAAGTGCAAACGTACACGTTTTCGGCCGAAAACGCGTTTTCCGGCGAAAACGCACACCACGGCTCTTTCTGAGAAAAAGCAAGCACGGAGGACGAGAACCGCTTTTGCCCTGCGTAGCGTTCCGGGCAGCGGGTAGAACCAGGCAGAGAATTCCCGGCTAGCAGCTTCCCTGTGGCGGGGAAGTGCAAACGTACACGTTTTCGGCCGAAAACGCGTTTTCCGGCGAAAGCGCACACCACGGCTCTTTCTGAGAGAAAGCAAGCACGGAGGACGAGAACCGCTTTTGCCCTGCGTAGCGTTCCGGGCAGCGGGTAGAACCAGGCAGAGAATTCCCGGCTAGCAGCTTCCCTGTGGCGGGGAAGTGCAAACGTACACGTTTTCGGCCGAAAACGCGTTTTCCGGCGAAATCGCACACCACGGCTCTTTCTGAGAAAAAGCAAGCACGGAGGACGAGAACCGCTTTTGCCCTGCGTAGCGTTCCGGGCAGCGGGTAGAACCAGGCAGAGAATTCCCGGCTAGCAGCTTCCCTGTGGCGGGGAAGTGCAAACGTACACGTTTTCGGCCGAAAACGCGTTTTCCGGCGAAAACGCACACCACGGCTCTTTCTGAGAAAAAGCAAGCACGGAGGACGAGAACCGCTTTTGCCCTGCGTAGCGTTCCGGGCAGCGGGTAGAACCAGGCAGAGAATTCCCGGCTAGCAGCTTCCCTGTGGCGGGGAAGTGCAAACGTACACGTTTTCGGCCGAAAACGCGTTTTCCGGCGAAATCGCACAGCACGGCTCTTTCTGAGATAAAGCAAGCACGGAGGACGAGAACCGCTTTTGCCCTGCGTAGCGTTCCGGGCAGCGGGTAGAACCAGGCAGAGAATTCCCGGCTAGCAGCTTCCCTGTGGCGGGGAAGTGCAAACGTACACGTTTTCGGCCGAAAACTCGTTTTCCGGCCAAAACGCACACCACGGCTCTTTCTGAGAAAAAGCAAGCACGGAGGACGAGAACCGCTTTTGCCCTGCGTAGCGTTCCGGGCAGCGGGTAGAACCAGGCAGAGAATTCCCGGCTAGCAGCTTCCCTGTGGCGGGGAAGTGCAAACGTACACGTTTTCGGCCGAAAACGCGTTTTCCGGCGAAAACGCACACCACGGCTCTTTCTGAGAAAAAGCAAGCACGGAGGACGAGAACCGCTTTTGCCCTGCGTAGCGTTCCGGGCAGCGGGTAGAACCAGGCAGAGAATTCCCGGCTAGCAGCTTCCCTGTGGCGGGGAAGTGCAAACGTACACGTTTTCGGCCGAAAACGCGTTTTCCGGCGAAAACGCACACCACGGCTCTTTCTGAGAAAAAGCAAGCACGGAGGACGAGAACCGCTTTTGCCCTGCGTAGCGTTCCGGGCAGCGGGTAGAACCAGGCAGAGAATTCCCGGCTAGCAGCTTCCCTGTGGCGGGGAAGTGCAAACGTACACGTTTTCGGCCGAAAACGCGTTTCCCGGCGAAAACGCACACCACGGCTCTTTCTGAGAAAAAGCAAGCACGGAGGACGAGAACCGCTTTTGCCCTGCGTAGCGTTCCGGGCAGCGGGTAGAACCAGGCAGAGAATTCCCGGCTAGCAGCTTCCCTGTGGCGGGGAAGTGCAAACGTACACGTTTTCGGCCGAAAACGCGTTTTCCGGCGAAAACGCACACCACGGCTCTTTCTGAGAAAAAGCAAGCACGGAGGACGAGAACCGCTTTTGCCCTGCGTAGCGTTCCGGGCAGCGGGTAGAACCAGGCAGAGAATTCCCGGCTAGCAGCTTCCCTGTGGCGGGGAAGTGCAAACGTACACGTTTTCGGCCGAAAACGCGTTTTCCGGCGAAAGCGCACACCACGGCTCTTTCTGAGAAAAAGCAAGCACGGAGGACGAGAACCGCTTTTGCCCTGCGTAGCGTTCCGGGCAGCGGGTAGAACCAGGCAGAGAATTCCCGGCTAGCAGCTTCCCTGTGGCGGGGAAGTGCAAACGTACACGTTTTCGGCCGAAAACGCGTTTTCCGGCGAAAACGCACACCACGGCTCTTTCTGAGAAAAAGCAAGCACGGAGGACGAGAACCGCTTTTGCCCTGCGTAGCGTTCCGGGCAGCGGGTAGAACCAGGCAGAGAATTCCCGGCTAGCAGCTTCCCTGTGGCGGGGAAGTGCAAACGTACACGTTTTCGGCCGAAAACGCGTTTTCCGGCGAAAACGCACACCACGGCTCTTTCTGAGAAAAAGCAAGCACGGAGGACGAGAACCGCTTTTGCCCTGCGTAGCGTTCCGGGCAGCGGGTAGAACCAGGCAGAGAATTCCCGGCTAGCAGCTTCCCTGTGGCGGGGAAGTGCAAACGTACACGTTTTCGGCCGAAAACGCGTTTTCCGGCGAAAGCGCACACCACGGCTCTTTCTGAGAGAAAGCAAGCACGGAGGACGAGAACCGCTTTTGCCCTGCGTAGCGTTCCGGGCAGCGGGTAGAACCAGGCAGAGAATTCCCGGCTAGCAGCTTCCCTGTGGCGGGGAAGTGCAAACGTACACGTTTTCGGCCGAAAACGCGTTTTCCGGCGAAAGCGCACACCACGGCTCTTTCTGAGAAAAAGCAAGCACGGAGGACGAGAACCGCTTTTGCCCTGCGTAGCGTTCCGGGCAGCGGGTAGAACCAGGCAGAGAATTCCCGGCTAGCAGCTTCCCTGTGGCGGGGAAGTGCAAACGTACACGTTTTCGGCCGAAAACGCGTTTTCCGGCGAAAACGCACACCACGGCTCTTTCTGAGAAAAAGCAAGCACGGAGGACGAGAACCGCTTTTGCCCTGCGTAGCGTTCCGGGCAGCGGGTAGAACCAGGCAGAGAATTCCCGGCTAGCAGCTTCCCTGTGGCGGGGAAGTGCAAACGTACAAGTTTTCGGCCGAAAACTCGTTTTCCGGCCAAAACGCACACCACGGCTCTTTCTGAGAAAAAGCAAGCTCGGAGGACGAGAACCGCTTTTGCCCTGCGTAGCGTTCCGGGCAGCGGGTAGAACCAGGCAGAGAATTCCCGGCTAGCAGCTTCCCTGTGGCGGGGAAGTGCAAACGTACACGTTTTCGGCCGAAAACGCGTTTTCCGGCGAAATCGCACAGCACGGCTCTTTCTGAGATAAAGCAAGCACGGAGGACGAGAACCGCTTTTGCCCTGCGTAGCGTTCCGGGCAGCGGGTAGAACCAGGCAGAGAATTCCCGGCTAGCAGCTTCCCTGTGGCGGGGAAGTGCAAACGTACACGTTTTCGGCCGAAAACGCGTTTTCCGGCGAAATCGCACAGCACGGCTCTTTCTGAGATAAAGCAAGCACGGAGGACGAGAACCGCTTTTGCCCTGCGTAGCGTTCCGGGCAGCGGGTAGAACCAGGCAGAGAATTCCCGGCTAGCAGCTTCCCTGTGGCGGGGAAGTGCAAACGTACACGTTTTCGGCCGAAAACTCGTTTTCCGGCCAAAACGCACACCACGGCTCTTTCTGAGAAAAAGCAAGCACGGAGGACGAGAACCGCTTTTGCCCTGCGTAGCGTTCCGGGCAGCGGGTAGAACCAGGCAGAGAATTCCCGGCTAGCAGCTTCCCTGTGGCGGGGAAGTGCAAACGTACACGTTTTCGGCCGAAAACGCGTTTTCCGGCGAAAACGCACACCACGGCTCTTTCTGAGAAAAAGCAAGCACGGAGGACGAGAACCGCTTTTGCCCTGCGTAGCGTTCCGGGCAGCGGGTAGAACCAGGCAGAGAATTCCCGGCTAGCAGCTTCCCTGTGGCGGGGAAGTGCAAACGTACACGTTTTCGGCCGAAAACGCGTTTTCCGGCGAAAACGCACACCACGGCTCTTTCTGAGAAAAAGCAAGCACGGAGGACGAGAACCGCTTTTGCCCTGCGTAGCGTTCCGGGCAGCGGGTAGAACCAGGCAGAGAATTCCCGGCTAGCAGCTTCCCTGTGGCGGGGAAGTGCAAACGTACACGTTTTCGGCCGAAAACGCGTTTTCCGGCGAAAACGCACACCACGGCTCTTTCTGAGAAAAAGCAAGCACGGAGGACGAGAACCGCTTTTGCCCTGCGTAGCGTTCCGGGCAGCGGGTAGAACCAGGCAGAGAATTCCCGGCTAGCAGCTTCCCTGTGGCGGGGAAGTGCAAACGTACACGTTTTCGGCCGAAAACGCGTTTTCCGGCGAAATCGCACAGCACGGCTCTTTCTGAGAAAAAGCAAGCACGGAGGACGAGAACCGCTTTTGCCCTGCGTAGCGTTCCGGGCAGCGGGTAGAACCAGGCAGAGAATTCCCGGCTAGCAGCTTCCCTGTGGCGGGGAAGTGCAAACGTACACGTTTTCGGCCGAAAACGCGTTTTCCGGCGAAAACGCACACCACGGCTCTTTCTGAGAAAAAGCAAGCACGGAGGACGAGAACCGCTTTTGCCCTGCGTAGCGTTCCGGGCAGCGGGTAGAACCAGGCAGAGAATTCCCGGCTAGCAGCTTCCCTTTGGCGGGGAAGTGCAAACGTACACGCTTTCGGCCGAAAACGCGTTTTCCGGCGAAATCGCACACCACGGCTCTTTCTGAGACAAAGCAAGCACGGAGGACGAGAACCGCTTTTGCCCTGCGTAGCGTTCCGGGCAGCGGGTAGAACCCGGCAGAGAATTCCCGGCTAGCAGCTTCCCTGTGGCGGGGAAGTGCAAACGTACACGTTTTCGGCCGAAAACGCGTTTTCCGGCGAAAACGCACACCACGGCTCTTTCTGAGAAAAAGCAAGCTCGGAGGACGAGAACCGCTTTTGCCCTGCGTAGCGTTCCGGGCAGCGGGTAGAACCAGGCAGAGAATTCCCTGCTAGCAGCTTCCCTTTGGCGGGGAAGTGCAAACGTACACGCTTTCGGCCGAAAACGCGTTTTCCGGCGAAATCGCACACCACGGCTCTTTCTGAGAAAAAGCAAGCACGGAGGACGAGAACCGCTTTTGCCCTGCGTAGCGTTCCGGGCAGCGGGTAGAACCAGGCAGAGAATTCCCGGCTAGCAGCTTCCCTGTGGCGGGGAAGTGCAAACGTACACGTTTTCGGCCGAAAACGCGTTTTCCGGCGAAATCGCACACCACGGCTCTTTCTGAGAAAAATCAAGCACGGAGAACGAGAACCGCTTTTGCCCTGCGTAGCGTTCCGGGCAGCGGGTAGAACCAGGCAGAGAATTCCCGGCTAGCAGCTTCCCTGTGGCGGGGAAGTGCAAACGTACACGTTTTCGGCCGAAAACGCGTTTTCCGGCGAAAACGCACACCACGACTCTTTCTGAGAAAAAGCAAGCACGGAGGACGAGAACCGCTTTTGCCCTGCGTAGCGTTCCGGGCAGCGGGTAGAACCAGGCAGAGAATTCCCGGCTAGCAGCTTCCCTGTGGCGGGGAAGTGCAAACGTACACGTTTTCGGCCGAAAACGCGTTTTCCGGCGAAAACGCACACCACGGCTCTTTCTGAGAAAAAGCAAGCACGGAGGACGAGAACCGCTTTTGCCCTGCGTAGCGTTCCGGGCAGCGGGTAGAACCAGGCAGAGAATTCTCGGCTAGCAGCTTCCCTGTGGCGGGGAAGTGCAAACGTACACGTTTTCGGCCGAAAACGCGTTTTCCGGCGAAATCGCACACCACGGCTCTTTCTGAGAAAAAGCAAGCACGGAGGACGAGAACCGCTTTTGCCCTGCGTAGCGTTGCGGGCAGCGGGTAGAACCAGGCAGAGAATTCCCGGCTAGCAGCTTCCCTGTGGCGGGGAAGTGCAAACGTACACGTTTTCGGCCGAAAACGCGTTTTCCGGCGAAAACGCACACCACGGCTCTTTCTGAGAAAAAGCAAGCACGGAGGACGAGAACCGCTTTTGCCCTGCGTAGCGTTCCGGGCAGCGGGTAGAACCAGGCAGAGAATTCCCGGCTAGCAGCTTCCCTGTGGCGGGGAAGTGCAAACGTACACGTTTTCGGCCGAAAACGCGTTTTCCGGCGAAAACGCACACCACGGCTCTTTCTGAGAAAAAGCAAGCACGGAGGACGAGAACCGCTTTTGCCCTGCGTAGCGTTCCGGGCAGCGGGTAGAACCAGGCAGAGAATTCCCGGCTAGCAGCTTCCCTGTGGCGGGGAAGTGCAAACGTACACGTTTTCGGCAGAAAACGCGTTTTCCGGCGAAATCGCACACCACGGCTCTTTCTGAGAAAAAGCAAGCACGGAGGACGAGAACCGCTTTTGCCCTGCGTAGCGTTCCGGGCAGCGGGTAGAACCAGGCAGAGAATTCCCGGCTAGCAGCTTCCCTGTGGCGGGGAAGTGCAAACGTACACGTTTTCGGCCGAAAACGTGTTTTCCGGCGAAAACGCACACCACGGCTCTTTCTGAGAAAAAGCAAGCACGGAGGACGAGAACCGCTTTTGCCCTGCGTAGCGTTCCGGGCAGCGGGTAGAACCAGGCAGAGAATTCCCGGCTAGCAGCTTCCCTGTGGCGGGGAAGTGCAAACGTACACGTTTTCGGCCGAAAACGCGTTTTCCGGCGAAAACGCACACCACGGCTCTTTCTGAGAAAAAGTAAGCACGGAGGACGAGAACCGCTTTTGCCCTGCGTAGCGTTCCGGGCAGCGGGTAGAACCAGGCAGAGAATTCCCGGCTAGCAGCTTCCCTGTGGCGGGGAAGTGCAAACGTACACGTTTTCGGCCGAAAACGCGTTTTCCGGCGAAAACGCACACCACGGCTCTTTCTGAGAAAAAGCAAGCACGGAGGACGAGAACCGCTTTTGCCCTGCGTAGCGTTCCGGGCAGCGGGTAGAACCAGGCAGAGAATTCCCGGCTAGCAGCTTCCCTGTGGCGGGGAAGTGCAAACGTACACGTTTTCGGCCGAAAACGCGTTTTCCGGCGAAAACGCACACCACGGCTCTTTCTGAGAAAAAGCAAGCACGGAGGACGAGAACCGCTTTTGCCCTGCGTAGCGTTCCGGGCAGCGGGTAGAACCAGGCAGAGAATTCCCGGCTAGCAGCTTCCCTGTGGCGGGGAAGTGCAAACGTACACGTTTTCGGCCGAAAACGCGTTTTCCGGCGAAAACGCACACCACGGCTCTTTCTGAGAAAAAGCAAGCACGGAGGACGAGAACCGCTTTTGCCCTGCGTAGCGTTCCGGGCAGCGGGTAGAACCAGGCAGAGAATTCCCGGCTAGCAGCTTCCCTGTGGCGGGGAAGTGCAAACGTACACGTTTTCGGCCGAAAACGCGTTTTCCGGCGAAAACGCACACCACGGCTCTTTCTGAGAAAAAGCAAGCACGGAGGACGAGAACCGCTTTTGCCCTGCGTAGCGTTCCGGGCAGCGGGTAGAACCAGGCAGAGAATTCCCGGCTAGCAGCTTCCCTGTGGCGGGGAAGTGCAAACGTACACGTTTTCGGCCGAAAACGCGTTTTCCGGCGAAAACGCACACCACGGCTCTTTCTGAGAAAAAGCAAGCACGGAGGACGAGAACCGCTTTTGCCCTGCGTAGCGTTCCGGGCAGCGGGTAGAACCAGGCAGAGAATTCCCGGCTAGCAGCTTCCCTGTGGCGGGGAAGTGCAAACGTACACGTTTTCGGCCGAAAACGCGTTTTCCGGCGAAAACGCACACCACGGCTCTTTCTGAGAAAAAGCAAGCACGGAGGACGAGAACCGCTTTTGCCCTGCGTAGCGTTCCGGGCAGCGGGTAGAACCAGGCAGAGAATTCCCGGCTAGCAGCTTCCCTGTGGCGGGGAAGTGCAAACGTACACGTTTTCGGCCGAAAACGCGTTTTCCGGCGAAAGCGCACACCACGGCTCTTTCTGAGAGAAAGCAAGCACGGAGGACGAGAACCGCTTTTGCCCTGCGTAGCGTTCCGGGCAGCGGGTAGAACCAGGCAGAGAATTCCCGGCTAGCAGCTTCCCTGTGGCGGGGAAGTGCAAACGTACACGTTTTCGGCCGAAAACGCGTTTTCCGGCGAAAGCGCACACCACGGCTCTTTCTGAGAAAAAGCAAGCACGGAGGACGAGAACCGCTTTTGCCCTGCGTAGCGTTCCGGGCAGCGGGTAGAACCAGGCAGAGAATTCCCGGCTAGCAGCTTCCCTGTGGCGGGGAAGTGCAAACGTACACGTTTTCGGCCGAAAACGCGTTTTCCGGCGAAAACGCACACCACGGCTCTTTCTGAGAAAAAGCAAGCACGGAGGACGAGAACCGCTTTTGCCCTGCGTAGCGTTCCGGGCAGCGGGTAGAACCAGGCAGAGAATTCCCGGCTAGCAGCTTCCCTGTGGCGGGGAAGTGCAAACGTACAAGTTTTCGGCCGAAAACTCGTTTTCCGGCCAAAACGCACACCACGGCTCTTTCTGAGAAAAAGCAAGCTCGGAGGACGAGAACCGCTTTTGCCCTGCGTAGCGTTCCGGGCAGCGGGTAGAACCAGGCAGAGAATTCCCGGCTAGCAGCTTCCCTGTGGCGGGGAAGTGCAAACGTACACGTTTTCGGCCGAAAACGCGTTTTCCGGCGAAATCGCACAGCACGGCTCTTTCTGAGATAAAGCAAGCACGGAGGACGAGAACCGCTTTTGCCCTGCGTAGCGTTCCGGGCAGCGGGTAGAACCAGGCAGAGAATTCCCGGCTAGCAGCTTCCCTGTGGCGGGGAAGTGCAAACGTACACGTTTTCGGCCGAAAACGCGTTTTCCGGCGAAATCGCACAGCACGGCTCTTTCTGAGATAAAGCAAGCACGGAGGACGAGAACCGCTTTTGCCCTGCGTAGCGTTCCGGGCAGCGGGTAGAACCAGGCAGAGAATTCCCGGCTAGCAGCTTCCCTGTGGCGGGGAAGTGCAAACGTACACGTTTTCGGCCGAAAACTCGTTTTCCGGCCAAAACGCACACCACGGCTCTTTCTGAGAAAAAGCAAGCACGGAGGACGAGAACCGCTTTTGCCCTGCGTAGCGTTCCGGGCAGCGGGTAGAACCAGGCAGAGAATTCCCGGCTAGCAGCTTCCCTGTGGCGGGGAAGTGCAAACGTACACGTTTTCGGCCGAAAACGCGTTTTCCGGCGAAAACGCACACCACGGCTCTTTCTGAGAAAAAGCAAGCACGGAGGACGAGAACCGCTTTTGCCCTGCGTAGCGTTCCGGGCAGCGGGTAGAACCAGGCAGAGAATTCCCGGCTAGCAGCTTCCCTGTGGCGGGGAAGTGCAAACGTACACGTTTTCGGCCGAAAACGCGTTTTCCGGCGAAAACGCACACCACGGCTCTTTCTGAGAAAAAGCAAGCACGGAGGACGAGAACCGCTTTTGCCCTGCGTAGCGTTCCGGGCAGCGGGTAGAACCAGGCAGAGAATTCCCGGCTAGCAGCTTCCCTGTGGCGGGGAAGTGCAAACGTACACGTTTTCGGCCGAAAACGCGTTTTCCGGCGAAAACGCACACCACGGCTCTTTCTGAGAAAAAGCAAGCACGGAGGACGAGAACCGCTTTTGCCCTGCGTAGCGTTCCGGGCAGCGGGTAGAACCAGGCAGAGAATTCCCGGCTAGCAGCTTCCCTGTGGCGGGGAAGTGCAAACGTACACGTTTTCGGCCGAAAACGCGTTTTCCGGCGAAATCGCACAGCACGGCTCTTTCTGAGAAAAAGCAAGCACGGAGGACGAGAACCGCTTTTGCCCTGCGTAGCGTTCCGGGCAGCGGGTAGAACCAGGCAGAGAATTCCCGGCTAGCAGCTTCCCTGTGGCGGGGAAGTGCAAACGTACACGTTTTCGGCCGAAAACGCGTTTTCCGGCGAAAACGCACACCACGGCTCTTTCTGAGAAAAAGCAAGCACGGAGGACGAGAACCGCTTTTGCCCTGCGTAGCGTTCCGGGCAGCGGGTAGAACCAGGCAGAGAATTCCCGGCTAGCAGCTTCCCTTTGGCGGGGAAGTGCAAACGTACACGCTTTCGGCCGAAAACGCGTTTTCCGGCGAAATCGCACACCACGGCTCTTTCTGAGACAAAGCAAGCACGGAGGACGAGAACCGCTTTTGCCCTGCGTAGCGTTCCGGGCAGCGGGTAGAACCCGGCAGAGAATTCCCGGCTAGCAGCTTCCCTGTGGCGGGGAAGTGCAAACGTACACGTTTTCGGCCGAAAACGCGTTTTCCGGCGAAAACGCACACCACGGCTCTTTCTGAGAAAAAGCAAGCTCGGAGGACGAGAACCGCTTTTGCCCTGCGTAGCGTTCCGGGCAGCGGGTAGAACCAGGCAGAGAATTCCCTGCTAGCAGCTTCCCTTTGGCGGGGAAGTGCAAACGTACACGCTTTCGGCCGAAAACGCGTTTTCCGGCGAAATCGCACACCACGGCTCTTTCTGAGAAAAAGCAAGCACGGAGGACGAGAACCGCTTTTGCCCTGCGTAGCGTTCCGGGCAGCGGGTAGAACCAGGCAGAGAATTCCCGGCTAGCAGCTTCCCTGTGGCGGGGAAGTGCAAACGTACACGTTTTCGGCCGAAAACGCGTTTTCCGGCGAAATCGCACACCACGGCTCTTTCTGAGAAAAATCAAGCACGGAGAACGAGAACCGCTTTTGCCCTGCGTAGCGTTCCGGGCAGCGGGTAGAACCAGGCAGAGAATTCCCGGCTAGCAGCTTCCCTGTGGCGGGGAAGTGCAAACGTACACGTTTTCGGCCGAAAACGCGTTTTCCGGCGAAAACGCACACCACGACTCTTTCTGAGAAAAAGCAAGCACGGAGGACGAGAACCGCTTTTGCCCTGCGTAGCGTTCCGGGCAGCGGGTAGAACCAGGCAGAGAATTCCCGGCTAGCAGCTTCCCTGTGGCGGGGAAGTGCAAACGTACACGTTTTCGGCCGAAAACGCGTTTTCCGGCGAAAACGCACACCACGGCTCTTTCTGAGAAAAAGCAAGCACGGAGGACGAGAACCGCTTTTGCCCTGCGTAGCGTTCCGGGCAGCGGGTAGAACCAGGCAGAGAATTCTCGGCTAGCAGCTTCCCTGTGGCGGGGAAGTGCAAACGTACACGTTTTCGGCCGAAAACGCGTTTTCCGGCGAAATCGCACACCACGGCTCTTTCTGAGAAAAAGCAAGCACGGAGGACGAGAACCGCTTTTGCCCTGCGTAGCGTTGCGGGCAGCGGGTAGAACCAGGCAGAGAATTCCCGGCTAGCAGCTTCCCTGTGGCGGGGAAGTGCAAACGTACACGTTTTCGGCCGAAAACGCGTTTTCCGGCGAAAACGCACACCACGGCTCTTTCTGAGAAAAAGCAAGCACGGAGGACGAGAACCGCTTTTGCCCTGCGTAGCGTTCCGGGCAGCGGGTAGAACCAGGCAGAGAATTCCCGGCTAGCAGCTTCCCTGTGGCGGGGAAGTGCAAACGTACACGTTTTCGGCCGAAAACGCGTTTTCCGGCGAAAACGCACACCACGGCTCTTTCTGAGAAAAAGCAAGCACGGAGGACGAGAACCGCTTTTGCCCTGCGTAGCGTTCCGGGCAGCGGGTAGAACCAGGCAGAGAATTCCCGGCTAGCAGCTTCCCTGTGGCGGGGAAGTGCAAACGTACACGTTTTCGGCAGAAAACGCGTTTTCCGGCGAAATCGCACACCACGGCTCTTTCTGAGAAAAAGCAAGCACGGAGGACGAGAACCGCTTTTGCCCTGCGTAGCGTTCCGGGCAGCGGGTAGAACCAGGCAGAGAATTCCCGGCTAGCAGCTTCCCTGTGGCGGGGAAGTGCAAACGTACACGTTTTCGGCCGAAAACGTGTTTTCCGGCGAAAACGCACACCACGGCTCTTTCTGAGAAAAAGCAAGCACGGAGGACGAGAACCGCTTTTGCCCTGCGTAGCGTTCCGGGCAGCGGGTAGAACCAGGCAGAGAATTCCCGGCTAGCAGCTTCCCTGTGGCGGGGAAGTGCAAACGTACACGTTTTCGGCCGAAAACGCGTTTTCCGGCGAAAACGCACACCACGGCTCTTTCTGAGAAAAAGTAAGCACGGAGGACGAGAACCGCTTTTGCCCTGCGTAGCGTTCCGGGCAGCGGGTAGAACCAGGCAGAGAATTCCCGGCTAGCAGCTTCCCTGTGGCGGGGAAGTGCAAACGTACACGTTTTCGGCCGAAAACGCGTTTTCCGGCGAAAACGCACACCACGGCTCTTTCTGAGAAAAAGCAAGCACGGAGGACGAGAACCGCTTTTGCCCTGCGTAGCGTTCCGGGCAGCGGGTAGAACCAGGCAGAGAATTCCCGGCTAGCAGCTTCCCTGTGGCGGGGAAGTGCAAACGTACACGTTTTCGGCCGAAAACGCGTTTTCCGGCGAAAACGCACACCACGGCTCTTTCTGAGAAAAAGCAAGCACGGAGGACGAGAACCGCTTTTGCCCTGCGTAGCGTTCCGGGCAGCGGGTAGAACCAGGCAGAGAATTCCCGGCTAGCAGCTTCCCTGTGGCGGGGAAGTGCAAACGTACACGTTTTCGGCCGAAAACGCGTTTTCCGGCGAAATCGCACAGCACGGCTCTTTCTGAGAAAAAGCAAGCACGGAGGACGAGAACCGCTTTTGCCCTGCGTAGCGTTCCGGGCAGCGGGTAGAACCAGGCAGAGAATTCCCGGCTAGCAGCTTCCCTGTGGCGGGGAAGTGCAAACGTACACGTTTTCGGCCGAAAACGCGTTTTCCGGCGAAAACGCACACCACGGCTCTTTCTGAGAAAAAGCAAGCTCGGAGGACGAGAACCGCTTTTGCCCTGCGTAGCGTTCCGGGCAGCGGGTAGAACCAGGCAGAGAATTCCCGGCTAGCAGCTTCCCTGTGGCGGGGAAGTGCAAACGTACACGTTTTCGGCCGAAAACGCGTTTTCCGGCGAAAACGCAGACCACGGCTCTTTCTGAGAAAAAGCAAGCACGGAGGACGAGAACCGCTTTTGCCCTGCGTAGCGTTCCGGGCAGCGGGTAGAACCAGGCAGAGAATTCCCGGCTAGCAGCTTCCCTGTGGCGGGGAAGTGCAAACGTACACGTTTTCGGCCGAAAACGCGTTTTCCGGCGAAAACGCACACCACGGCTCTTTCTGAGAAAAAGCAAGCACGGAGGACGAGAACCGCTTTTGCCCTGCGTAGCGTTCCGGGCAGCGGGTAGAACCAGGCAGAGAATTCCCGGCTAGCAGCTTCCCTGTGGCGGGGAAGTGCAAACGTACACGTTTTCGGCCGAAAACGCGTTTTCCGGCGAAAACGCACACCACGGCTCTTTCTGAGAAAAAGCAAGCACGGAGGACGAGAACCGCTTTTGCCCTGCGTAGCGTTCCGGGCAGCGGGTAGAACCAGGCAGAGAATTCCCGGCTAGCAGCTTCCCTGTGGCGGGGAAGTGCAAACGTACACGTTTTCGGCCGAAAACGCGTTTTCCGGCGAAAACGCACACCACGGCTCTTTCTGAGAAAAAGCAAGCTCGGAGGACGAGAACCGCTTTTGCCCTGCGTAGCGTTCCGGGCAGCGGGTAGAACCAGGCAGAGAATTCCCGGCTAGCAGCTTCCCTGTGGCGGGGAAGTGCAAACGTACACGTTTTCGGCCGAAAACGCGTTTTCCGGCGAAAACGCAGACCACGGCTCTTTCTGAGAAAAAGCAAGCACGGAGGACGAGAACCGCTTTTGCCCTGCGTAGCGTTCCGGGCAGCGGGTAGAACCAGGCAGAGAATTCCCGGCTAGCAGCTTCCCTGTGGCGGGGAAGTGCAAACGTACACGTTTTCGGCCGAAAACGCGTTTTCCGGCGAAAACGCACACCACGGCTCTTTCTGAGAAAAAGCAAGCTCGGAGGACGAGAACCGCTTTTGCCCTGCGTAGCGTTCCGGGCAGCGGGTAGAACCAGGCAGAGAATTCCCGGCTAGCAGCTTCCCTGTGGCGGGGAAGTGCAAACGTACACGCTTTCGGCCGAAAACGCGTTTTCCGGCGAAATCGCACACCACGGCTCTTTCTGAGAAAAAGCAAGCACGGAGGACGAGAACCGCTTTTGCCCTGCGTAGCGTTCCGGGCAGCGGGTAGAACCAGGCAGAGAATTCCCGGCTAGCAGCTTCCCTGTGGCGGGGAAGTGCAAACGTACACGTTTTCGGCCGAAAACGCGTTTTCCGGCGAAAACGCACACCACGGCTCTTTCTGAGAAAAAGCAAGCTCGGAGGACGAGAACCGCTTTTGCCCTGCGTAGCGTTCCGGGCAGCGGGTAGAACCAGGCAGAGAATTCCCGGCTAGCAGCTTCCCTGTGGCGGGGAAGTGCAAACGTACACGTTTTCGGCCCAAAACGCGTTTTTTTCGGCGAAAACGCACACCACGGCTCTTTCTGAGAAAAAGCAAGCACGGAGGACGAGAACCGCTTTTGCCCTGCGTAGCGTTCCGGGCAGCGGGTAGAACCAGGCAGAGAATTCCCGGCTAGCAGCTTCCCTGTGGCGGGGAAGTGCAAACGTACACGTTTTCGGCCGAAAACGCGTTTTCCGGCGAAAACGCACACCACGGCTCTTTCTGAGAAAAAGCAAGCACGGAGGACGAGAACCGCTTTTGCCCTGCGTAGCGTTCCGGGCAGCGGGTAGAACCAGGCAGAGAATTCCCGGCTAGCAGCTTCCCTGTGGCGGGGAAGTGCAAACGTACACGTTTTCGGCCGAAAACGCGTTTTCCGGCGAAAACGCACACCACGGCTCTTTCTGAGAAAAAGCAAGCACGGAGGACGAGAACCGCTTTTGCCCTGCGTAGCGTTCCGGGCAGCGGGTAGAACCAGGCAGAGAATTCCCGGCTAGCAGCTTCCCTGTGGCGGGGAAGTGCAAACGTACACGTTTTCGGCCGAAAACGCGTTTTCCGGCGAAAACGCACACCACGGCTCTTTCTGAGAAAAAGCAAGCACGGAGGACGAGAACCGCTTTTGCCCTGCGTAGCGTTCCGGGCAGCGGGTAGAACCAGGCAGAGAATTCCCGGCTAGCAGCTTCCCTGTGGCGGGGAAGTGCAAACGTACACGTTTTCGGCCGAAAACGCGTTTTCCGGCGAAAACGCACACCACGGCTCTTTCTGAGAAAAAGCAAGCACGGAGGACGAGAACCGCTTTTGCCCTGCGTAGCGTTCCGGGCAGCGGGTAGAACCAGGCAGAGAATTCCCGGCTAGCAGCTTCCCTGTGGCGGGGAAGTGCAAACGTACACGTTTTCGGCCGAAAACGCGTTTTCCGGCGAAAACGCACACCACGGCTCTTTCTGAGAAAAAGCAAGCACGGAGGACGAGAACCGCTTTTGCCCTGCGTAGCGTTCCGGGCAGCGGGTAGAACCAGGCAGAGAATTCCCGGCTAGCAGCTTCCCTGTGGCGGGGAAGTGCAAACGTACACGTTTTCGGCCGAAAACGCGTTTTCCGGCGAAAACGCACACCACGGCTCTTTCTGAGAAAAAGTAAGCACGGAGGACGAGAACCGCTTTTGCCCTGCGTAGCGTTCCGGGCAGCGGGTAGAACCAGGCAGAGAATTCCCGGCTAGCAGCTTCCCTGTGGCGGGGAAGTGCAAACGTACACGTTTTCGGCCGAAAACGCGTTTTCCGGCGAAAACGCACACCACGGCTCTTTCTGAGAAAAAGCAAGCACGGAGGACGAGAACCGCTTTTGCCCTGCGTAGCGTTCCGGGCAGCGGGTAGAACCAGGCAGAGAATTCCCGGCTAGCAGCTTCCCTGTGGCGGGGAAGTGCAAACGTACACGTTTTCGGCCGAAAACGCGTTTTCCGGCGAAAACGCACACCACGGCTCTTTCTGAGAAAAAGCAAGCACGGAGGACGAGAACCGCTTTTGCCCTGCGTAGCGTTCCGGGCAGCGGGTAGAACCAGGCAGAGAATTCCCGGCTAGCAGCTTCCCTGTGGCGGGGAAGTGCAAACGTACACGTTTTCGGCCGAAAACGCGTTTTCCGGCGAAAACGCACACCACGGCTCTTTCTGAGAAAAAGCAAGCACGGAGGACGAGAACCGCTTTTGCCCTGCGTAGCGTTCCGGGCAGCGGGTAGAACCAGGCAGAGAATTCCCGGCTAGCAGCTTCCCTGTGGCGGGGAAGTGCAAACGTACACGTTTTCGGCCGAAAACGCGTTTTCCGGCGAAAACGCACACCACGGCTCTTTCTGAGAAAAAGCAAGCACGGAGGACGAGAACCGCTTTTGCCCTGCGTAGCGTTCCGGGCAGCGGGTAGAACCAGGCAGAGAATTCCCGGCTAGCAGCTTCCCTGTGGCGGGGAAGTGCAAACGTACACGTTTTCGGCCGAAAACGCGTTTTCCGGCGAAAACGCACACCACGGCTCTTTCTGAGAAAAAGCAAGCACGGAGGACGAGAACCGCTTTTGCCCTGCGTAGCGTTCCGGGCAGCGGGTAGAACCAGGCAGAGAATTCCCGGCTAGCAGCTTCCCTGTGGCGGGGAAGTGCAAACGTACACGTTTTCGGCCGAAAACGCGTTTTCCGGCGAAAACGCACACCACGGCTCTTTCTGAGAAAAAGCAAGCACGGAGGACGAGAACCGCTTTTGCCCTGCGTAGCGTTCCGGGCAGCGGGTAGAACCAGGCAGAGAATTCCCGGCTAGCAGCTTCCCTGTGGCGGGGAAGTGCAAACGTACACGTTTTCGGCCGAAAACGCGTTTTCCGGCGAAAACGCACACCACGGCTCTTTCTGAGAAAAAGCAAGCACGGAGGACGAGAACCGCTTTTGCCCTGCGTAGCGTTCCGGGCAGCGGGTAGAACCAGGCAGAGAATTCCCGGCTAGCAGCTTCCCTGTGGCGGGGAAGTGCAAACGTACACGTTTTCGGCCGAAAACGCGTTTTCCGGCGAAAACGCACACCACGGCTCTTTCTGAGAAAAAGCAAGCACGGAGGACGAGAACCGCTTTTGCCCTGCGTAGCGTTCCGGGCAGCGGGTAGAACCAGGCAGAGAATTCCCGGCTAGCAGCTTCCCTGTGGCGGGGAAGTGCAAACGTACACGTTTTCGGCCGAAAACGCGTTTTCCGGCGAAAACGCACACCACGGCTCTTTCTGAGAAAAAGCAAGCACGGAGGACGAGAACCGCTTTTGCCCTGCGTAGCGTTCCGGGCAGCGGGTAGAACCAGGCAGAGAATTCCCGGCTAGCAGCTTCCCTGTGGCGGGGAAGTGCAAACGTACACGTTTTCGGCCGAAAACGCGTTTTCCGGCGAAAACGCACACCACGGCTCTTTCTGAGAAAAAGCAAGCACGGAGGACGAGAACCGCTTTTGCCCTGCGTAGCGTTCCGGGCAGCGGGTAGAACCAGGCAGAGAATTCCCGGCTAGCAGCTTCCCTGTGGCGGGGAAGTGCAAACGTACACGTTTTCGGCCGAAAACGCGTTTTCCGGCGAAAACGCACACCACGGCTCTTTCTGAGAAAAAGCAAGCACGGAGGACGAGAACCGCTTTTGCCCTGCGTAGCGTTCCGGGCAGCGGGTAGAACCAGGCAGAGAATTCCCGGCTAGCAGCTTCCCTGTGGCGGGGAAGTGCAAACGTACACGTTTTCGGCCGAAAACGCGTTTTCCGGCGAAAACGCACACCACGGCTCTTTCTGAGAAAAAGCAAGCACGGAGGACGAGAACCGCTTTTGCCCTGCGTAGCGTTCCGGGCAGCGGGTAGAACCAGGCAGAGAATTCCCGGCTAGCAGCTTCCCTGTGGCGGGGAAGTGCAAACGTACACGTTTTCGGCCGAAAACGCGTTTTCCGGCGAAAACGCACACCACGGCTCTTTCTGAGAAAAAGCAAGCACGGAGGACGAGAACCGCTTTTGCCCTGCGTAGCGTTCCGGGCAGCGGGTAGAACCAGGCAGAGAATTCCCGGCTAGCAGCTTCCCTGTGGCGGGGAAGTGCAAACGTACACGTTTTCGGCCGAAAACGCGTTTTCCGGCGAAAACGCACACCACGGCTCTTTCTGAGAAAAAGCAAGCACGGAGGACGAGAACCGCTTTTGCCCTGCGTAGCGTTCCGGGCAGCGGGTAGAACCAGGCAGAGAATTCCCGGCTAGCAGCTTCCCTGTGGCGGGGAAGTGCAAACGTACACGTTTTCGGCCGAAAACGCGTTTTCCGGCGAAAACGCACACCACGGCTCTTTCTGAGAAAAAGCAAGCACGGAGGACGAGAACCGCTTTTGCCCTGCGTAGCGTTCCGGGCAGCGGGTAGAACCAGGCAGAGAATTCCCGGCTAGCAGCTTCCCTGTGGCGGGGAAGTGCAAACGTACACGTTTTCGGCCGAAAACGCGTTTTCCGGCGAAAACGCACACCACGGCTCTTTCTGAGAAAAAGCAAGCACGGAGGACGAGAACCGCTTTTGCCCTGCGTAGCGTTCCGGGCAGCGGGTAGAACCAGGCAGAGAATTCCCGGCTAGCAGCTTCCCTGTGGCGGGGAAGTGCAAACGTACACGTTTTCGGCCGAAAACGCGTTTTCCGGCGAAAACGCACACCACGGCTCTTTCTGAGAAAAAGCAAGCACGGAGGACGAGAACCGCTTTTGCCCTGCGTAGCGTTCCGGGCAGCGGGTAGAACCAGGCAGAGAATTCCCGGCTAGCAGCTTCCCTGTGGCGGGGAAGTGCAAACGTACACGTTTTCGGCCGAAAACGCGTTTTCCGGCGAAAACGCACACCACGGCTCTTTCTGAGAAAAAGCAAGCACGGAGGACGAGAACCGCTTTTGCCCTGCGTAGCGTTCCGGGCAGCGGGTAGAACCAGGCAGAGAATTCCCGGCTAGCAGCTTCCCTGTGGCGGGGAAGTGCAAACGTACACGTTTTCGGCCGAAAACGCGTTTTCCGGCGAAAACGCACACCACGGCTCTTTCTGAGAAAAAGCAAGCACGGAGGACGAGAACCGCTTTTGCCCTGCGTAGCGTTCCGGGCAGCGGGTAGAACCAGGCAGAGAATTCCCGGCTAGCAGCTTCCCTGTGGCGGGGAAGTGCAAACGTACACGTTTTCGGCCGAAAACGCGTTTTCCGGCGA